>NC_140180.1:29433717-29513717 GCF_963971535.1 Notolepis coatsorum | reverse complement strand
TGTGATACGAAAAGAGTCCAGAAAAAAGAGTATATACATTTGACGTAGAAACTGTACATTGGAGGAGGTTGGGGGGGGGGGCAAGGTTGGGTAGTAGTAGGGGGGGGGGAGGTTGGGTAGGAGGGGGACACTATACAACTGTACAAGCAAAACTGTACATTGGAATATTGACAAGACCATACTTGGTAATTTACTGTACATTGGAGGGGGTTGTGTTAGGACATTTACAGGGGCCAGTTTCTAATTGCAGTCTCCCGTAGGTGTTTTTTGAGAGTGTTTTTGAAAGTGGGTAGTGATTCACATTCCTTTACAGCTTTGGGTAGGGCGTTCCACATTGATGTGGCATAATTGTGAAACGTGTTTAGTCCCTTGTTTGAGCCGAATCTGGGTTTAACATGATTTGTGGAGCTCCCTCTGGTGTTGTGATCGTGGTATTCACTGACCTTTGGGAAGTATTTTGACATGTACATGGGTACCTTGGTCGTGTAGTGTATCTTGTAGACCAGGCCCATTGCAAGTTGCTGTACTCTGTCGTCTACTCTAAGCCATCCTAGGTTGTCAAAGTGGGCAGGGGTGAGGTGGGTTCTAGGAGTAAGGTTAAGCAGTAGTCTGACCAGTTTGTTTTGAGATGTTTGTAATTTTGTTTTTAGCGCCTTTGAGGTGCTTTGGTACCATGAGGTGCAAGCATAGTCGTAGTACCCTTGAATGAGTGCTCCTGCCAGAGTCTTCAGGGTATTCTTGTTTACCAGTGAGGAGATCCGGTACAAGAATCAAGTTCGTTGGTTGACTTTTTTTATTACATTGGATGCCATTTTGTCACAGGAAAGATTTGCCTCTAGGATGGAACCCAAGTAGGTAATATCTTCTTTCCTTGTGACAATATTGTCACCCACTATAACTGAGAAGCCGTCGGTCTTGCTGAGTTTGTTATTTGAACCGAAGAGAATGGACTCTGTTTTGCCTATGTGTAATGATAGTTTGTTATCAGCGAGCCATATGCAGATTTTGCCTAGTTCTGAGCTGAGGGTTTTTTCAACCTGTAACTTGTTTTTGTCAGAGACCAGCAGGGCTGAGTCGTCCGCAAACAGGAACAAGTTGCAGTCACAAGCTGACGACATGTCATTTACATAAATTAGGAACAGTAGCGGACCTAGTATGCTTCCTTGTGGAACACCACAGCTTACTGTGAGGGGGGGGGATAGGGTACCGTTTACCTCCACCATCTGCTCTCTCCCCTCCAGGTAGTATTGCATCCAGTAGATTCGATTTCTTTCCGCAAGGTATTTTTCGACCTGTTCGTATACAATTTTTTCCATGACTTTCGAGATGGAGGTAAGGATAGAAACAGGGCGGTAGTTGCCTGCGTCTAATTTACTGCCTTTTTTGTGCAGGGGTGTTACTCTCGCAATTTTGAAGTCCTTGGTTTTATGGAGAGGTTTATTATGTGTGTGATGACTGGGGTGATGGCGGCTGCTGAGTCTCTGAGGAATTTGGAGGGGATGTTGTCATGGCCAGTGGCCTTGTTAGGTTGGAGGGCGCTCAGTTTTTTGAGTACCTCATCTGTTGTTACCATTTCCAGTTTGAAGTCTTCTTTGTGAACCCCTAGGTTCTTGTAGTATGCTACTATGTGTTCTACCCCATAATGCCCTGAGTGGGAGGGTAGTTTGTTTACCAGTGTTGTGGCTATGTTTGTGAAGAAACTGTTTAAGTAATTGGCTACATCCAGCTTGTCTGTGATGAGCGTGTTGTCCGTCTTTATGTTTATGTTTGAGAATCTGGTTTTAAGTTTTTTACTGCAGCCTAGTTGGTTATTGAGTAATTTCCAAAGTTCACGTGGTTTGTTTTTGTTTTCCTCGGTTTTGTCATTGATGCATTTTTTTTTGCTGTTTTGATCATGGAGTTTACGTCATTTCTTAATCTGTTTCTTTCCAGTTTGAGTTCAGTCACGTGGGCTTGGAGTTCACTGCTCGTGCTTATGGTAAGCTTTGACTGACTTTTAAGAAACTCAGAGCATTTTTTGTCTCTGGTTTTCATAGCGGTCAGTATTTCAGTGTGCATCCACGGCTCAGCGCAATTTTTTACCCTAGTGGTTCTTAGGGGGGCCATGTTGTTTAGTATCGTTGAAAATTTGGTTTTGAAACCAAGCCATGTTTCTTCAACCAGTGTACCATTGAGATCATCTGACCAGTCCAGACTCTCCAGTTCAAGGTTAAAGGCCTCGCTAGAGTAGGTTTTGAGGTCTCTAGATGTGACTGTTTTGTGACAGCCAGCCTTTTGTTTTAGCTTTTTGCGGGTACAGAATATCATATAATGATCACTTAACCCGCATGCTATAACCCCTTTATTGGAGATCTTGGACTTGTCAGAGGTCAGGATGAGGTCAATGGTAGTCTGAGTTGACTCACAAACACGTGTGGGTTGGGTGATTAGCTGGCTGAGGCCGTGCAGATCACAAAACGACAGGTTATGACTATAACCAAGTTCTGTTAGTAATGGTGACGCTCGGCGTCACTTCCGCACTGTACCTCGCTTGTGCACGCGCACTGAATAAAAATTCCACAATGTACCTTTACATCCCAATATTCGTCTGACCACACCCCTATCAGCTTACCTTCATAAGCAGGTGTGTGGCCACCTACTCGCCTCCTTCCCAAGCTTTCACCACAAGGTGAGATCAAGGGCTGCAGCGGCGTCGGACGCCGAGCGTCACCATTACTAACAGAACTTGGTTATAGTCATAACCTATCGTTCTGTATCGTAATGGCTCTCGCTCGGCGTCACTTCCGCACAAGGGAGGCCGAGCGGGAGCCAACGGCCGACAAATACACCCCGCTGAGGCCCCCCACAACCATCAGATCAGGGAGGACCGAGCCCCCCCGACCCCCCCTAATGGAGGGCACCCCCCCTATTGGAGGTTCCCGGGAGGGCGACGGACCCGACCGTGCGAAGAGGCACTCAAGCAACTCAACGCACAGGGTGAGCAGACCGTGGCCTGACCCCACGACTACACACACGCACAACCCGCATGCCACCCGGGAACGAACGGAAGGAACAACCTCGTTACTGCCCCCAGAAATCACGGGGTCAAGAGCAAACCCAACCCCGTGGCAAGGCCGTAGCAGCGGAGCGCGAAGGAAGACCCAGACCCACCAAAGGGACTGGATCCCCTGGAAAACGGGGGCCCGGAGAGGTCCATGATGCCAGCATCAAGACCCCACCAGGTGGTCACTTAGTGACACCGCCCCCCACATCGCCAGCGTATTCGGATAAGGCCCCTCTCAAGAGCGGGCCCTTTCCCCCCAATAGCACATTGCCTGGCACACTGACCCTGCAGCACAGGCAGTCAGCATGGCCGTAAGCCCCAAAAAAGGCTTACCAACGGAAGCAGGCAGCGCACCGGGGAAACCAGGCAACAGGCTGTAACCCGAGCCTGGAGCACTGCGGACGAGACAGGCGCCAGAGGGGTCAGCTGAAAACAGCCGCCCCGGCGGAAGGGGCATATGCTGGCGTTGTTGATCACCATGACAAAGCCTCCCTTAAACCCCCCCCCCCCCCCCCCCCCAGCGGGTATGAGGCAGCAAAGGCTGACACGATTGGCAGACGTCATGAACGTGCAGGGGCACACTCAACCGGGTAACCCGGGAGTTGACTCTGCTCCAACACACCAGAGAACCAACCACCCTGTCGTTACCCTATGCGGTGGTTGGTCCCATAACCCCTCAAGAAAAACTCCAAAACGTACCTGCGGGCATACTACCGCAGGACAAGTGTTTCAGTTTCCAAAAGGGTTATTCCAGGCCTACGGGTCGACGAAACATTACTTCGGACCGGGCCCGGCGATACGGGAAGCACAGGGTCACCAGAGGAGGTCAAAGACCACCCCAACAGGCCCCTCTTCGCCATGCGTGCGAGAAGAGCGAAAAGAATGGAGAACCATCCCCAAGCACACCGTACTTGGTATTCCCAGGCGGTCTCCCAACCAAGTACTAACCAGGACCAACACGCGTAGCGGCCGAGATCTGCCGAGATCGGGCGTGTACAGGTTGGCATGGCCGTAAGCCATTACGACAGTGCAGAGTACAAAATGTACCCAACAAGGGTCTCCATAGCGGCTAACCCTGTGACACCCGGACCGACCTGGCATTTTTCCCCCTGAAAAAAGCCCAAGTCCCTCAGAGTACCAGAACAGCAGATCTGCATCCCCGGTGGACAACGGGTTTAACTGATCCGGACCAGCGTGACCAGAACCAGTCCCGTGTCCTAACCACGCCGACATGCCTACTCCAGGAGAAGGGGCAGATATGCGTGTTGATCTTAACATGAAAAGAAGGCGCCACCCAGACGTTCGGTGCGAACCGCGCCCGGTGGCCCACCCCCAGGGCGTGAGACCCCTCTACATATGTTCAGATCCATTCCGTCATCATCCCCCAGATATGAACGAGAATCCGTCGACAACCAACACAGGTCGTCGGAAGAGGAAAAACCTCCATCCCAGTTGCTTTATAAAAACGCTGTTTTAACCTCAAGCAACCAAGGCGTGCCAGTCATTCGCCTGATCTTCAACAGAACACCCCGAGCTAGCACTATGCGTGCGTCGGGACACAACCACATCAATGAACAGGCTATTTCGACCTGTCATTGAATCCCCAAGGCGCCCAGGGGAACGACAAGAGGGGTGTGATGCTTCCTAACTCCAACTCTTTTTAATAAAAAAGAAGGAAGCACCAACAGCATGTATCCCAGTCTACACAGCCGGGGGTAATTTTTTTTAACATTTTTACATCCCACCACCCTCCCATAGGGAGGAGACGGAAATCCCCAGAGAGACTTCCCACGCGAGCTGTACAGATTGAAAAGAATATATTGCAACCTTGAGCCATGTAAAATTTTGGTTTTAGGGCTCTCCGGGGAGGAGGCACTGAACCCATACACATTCAATAATCGAATTGAATCGAATACACACACAATAGAGCAGGACTCCTTTTTGAAGTTCTACTGACCTTGACAATCTGAGGAGGAGGCTCTGCACTCTGAGGAGGCTCCCTCACATGGAAGGAGAGTCCTAACTCACAGAAGGCCTGAATAGGAGCTTCGTGAGGAGGAGCCCTGACCACTCCCCGAAACAGATCCACCATATGGACCCGAACAGCTCACGGAAGTCCTACCAACAGAGACGCGCACAGTGACGTACTCTATGGCGGGGGAATTTCTGCGGTGCACACGCCCAATATTCCAGGGCGTGGGACCAGGAAACTCCCCCCCTCTTACCCTGTAACGTGCCGAACAGCAACGTGACAGGAACCTTGAAGGACAGGAGGTCTTAACCCCTGCCCATCAAAGAAGGGGAGGAAAGGATTACCAGTTCACCCCTTTACGACCCCACACCCATGATACGATGTAATGACAAATAGAGCATGACACAGTCATATTCTGCTACATGAAGTTTTTAACAGCTTCACACAGCTCATGTGCTAACCTGCTATCTGATTTTTACTAAGGAAAAAACACAGAATAGAGAGGGCCCCCTTAAGAGCCCCGGTACCAGACTTACACATGTGCTTCTGTGGCCAACCCAACCCAGTTGTAGATCACAAGATACACACAACCCTTTAACACCACAAAAAATGGCAATACACTCCACAGAGGAACGCCATTTTTCCATAATGAGAGAATACACAATTCTCGATTAGTATCGGCCACAGGCCTTGCTAAGCACACACGAAAAGTGACCAAAAAAACTTTTCTTTTAGGAAAATACAGTTCCTCAAGCAGTTTTAGCACAAACCCAGCAATCAAGCTAAGGGTTACATTGTATCCCACCACACAGTGACACAATATATTGTAACAACATGTCTGAGAGGAGGGTGAGGAAGTCCCCAGGGAACCGGGGGGAAAACACCCCTCCCACCTTACCCTTAATACGGCCAGTTGAACAGGTAAACCTGTTAATATGTGAACACACAGTTCATTGTCATTACAGGCTGAGAAAAGAATTCATTCTTCACTCATATGTCACTAAGCATAGCTTTATAGGTTAGTTTAACCCCCTTAGTTGTGAGTACACGGTACATGAACACACATGATGTTTCTCAACACAACAAACCAGATCATTTCACATCTGTAACAAACAACCCGATTTGCATGGAGAAGCCAATACCAGTGACAAGACAATTCACACATAACTCGCGTCGTATCCTAAATGTAGTGCAGCAACACACGTTTTGGAAAACATCGTTATTTACAAAACATTTAGAAGGGAAAGAAAGAAGAAGTGTTCAAGGTCTGGTCAGGACCTTTCCTACCGTGAGCGCAGATCAAGCGAACTGCAGTCTCTAACAAGGCACCAATAGTAAACACAGCATCTGTGTTGACGACACGGGCAGCGTCGCTGCTCCATCCTGCCGCTACGGTTCTCCTTGTTGACCCAGTCCTCGCCGGCCGGCTCTCGGGTAGGTTCGACTAACATCCTCTGTCAAAGATGACGTCGTAGTCAGAGTGTTTTAAGGCATGTTATAGTCATAGCAATGTTCCACAGTGTAGCATCAAGCTAACAGCCGCTCTCGGCCGATAGCAGCAAGCTAACATTTTCTAGCCTAGTGACACAACGGGCTAGCGCCGCAGCTAACAGCTGACTGGTTAATAGGTAGGCCACAACTAGCACGCAAGGTACGCAGCTATCACCTGAACTTGTACACAACGATATAACAAGCCACACTCAGACAGGCCGCCGTTCTGAAACCCTCCTCACCTTTTAAGAGAGAAGAGAAACGAGATGTCAACACGGTTTACAACGGTGATTTTACCATACATCCGGCGGAGCCAGCACAAGTCCCATCTGGGCTGTAGCCGACTTGAACATGGATCTTCCGATAACGAACATCCCTGCCCACATTTCCTCGTTTAGGGTATACTCTCATTTGCATATGAAAGACGGGGCCTATACGGTGACAGAGAAGCATCCACTCGTCCAGAGAATCCTGGGATCACCAGTTACTGGTCGTGGCCCACTAGTTGTTATAATGGGCTTCAAACCAAGATCCTCCGCCGTCGCCTAAAAAGGCTGAACAAAGGACCCTAATCTGGGGCCGGTTTTCGTAAACATTGTCAGCTAGCCCCCATAGCACTAACAGACAAGTGGTGCTCGCAAGCAAACATTACTCACCAAACCTGGAACCCACCGCTTCTCACAACAGTCGGTGCGTCCTACAGTCCAGCTGTGTTGCTGGAGGGTTTTACCCCATTCAGCCACAGCAAGGAGGACTGCAGTTGGGAGGCATGTCAGCGGCGTGAACTCCTAATACGAAAAAACCGGTGGAGGTGTAGAATGATCATCATCTTCCAGACACTCCAGTAACGAAGACAATATCGCCGTATTTTCTCGAAAAATAGTGAGAGAGTAAATAAAGATATGATGTCAACGTATCTCTTGTTTTCCAACTTTCTCCTACTAACAACCTCGTCAAGTGGGGATCTACCGAAGGCACTTCCTTGTGGTGAAAGCGAAGAAGGAGGCGAGTAGGTGGCCACACACCTGCTTATGAAGGTAAGCTGATAGGGGTGTGGTCAGACAAATATTGGGATGTAAAGGTACATTGTGGAATTTTTATTCAGTGCGCATGCACAAGCGAGGTACAGTGCGGAAGTGACGCCGAGCGAGAGCCATTACGATACAGAACCTATTGTAGGATTTGAAGACGGGTGCATCTTTTTGTTGCATATCCGTGTTCCAATCCCCAATAAGAATAGTTTCTGCATCCTCAGCTCCAGCTAAGCACGCATCCAACACATCATAAAAGCCATTTTGGTCTGGCGGTCTGTAAATTGTGCCAACAGATTTCGCCCTTTCAAATAGAATTTCTACAAAAACAGTTCAGAATCAGTTACCTGCCAACTCATTTTAGTAAAACTTTACTCATAGCATACACCTATATATTATATATTACATGTAATTAGTAGGGATGTCCGATATTATTGGCCTACCGATATTATCGGCTGATATTGGCATACAAATGTAATATAGGAAATTATAGGTATCGGTTTTCAAAAATATATATATATATTTTCTTTTTTTTACATTTATTTAACCTTTATTTACCCAGGCAAGCAAGTAAGAACAAATTCTTATTTAATTTATTGTCAAAAGTATGCATAATGTTGTGTTAATTCCACCACAAGAGATATGTAATGTTAATTACCTGAAATGATTAAGTTTTTTGGGGGGGGGGGGGGGAAACCCAGCATATATCAGTATCAGTTGATATCGGTATCGGAAATTAAGAGTTGGACGGAATCGGTATATCGGATATCGGTAAAAAAGCCAATATCGAACATCCCTAGTAATTAGTAACATAGATAATAGCTCATAGTGCCTCTATATCAGTTACCAGATGATATCGTGTGAACCTTGTGTATACTGCACCGTACCTGTGTACACTGTATACTTTACTTAGTCATAGTATATATTCAGATTCCAAGTGTTATTGACCATCATTTATTGTGACATATAATATAACTGATAGGACATACAGGCCCTTTGCAGCATCTGCACCTTTGATTACTTGCTCATATTCTTATATTCAGAGTTTAATTATATTGTTTACACTGCTTATTTTATCTTTACTATAATTGTATTGCCAATATTATATCTTCCACCAAGACCATGCCCATAGCTGTACCCCCCATGCTGATATGACGCCTGAATTTCCCCCAATCAATAAAGGAATATCTTATCTCATCTTATCTTATCTAAATAACAACTAAATCAAAACTAAATAATTTCCCTTGTCCACTTACTCCTCGATCCCCTCCAGGAGCCTGAAGTCCAGGTTGTCCTCGTCCCGGTCGAAGAAGCCCTTGTTGTTGGTGAAGACCAGGTGCCTGGGGTCGCCGTCCCTGTGGACGATGTTAGCCAGTGCTACGTGGTCCTTCTCCCCGCACTCCGCGTGGTGGCCCACCTCCACGCACCTGTCCTCCTGGCGTGGCCTGAACCCACAGCAGCTCTGATCCAGGCGGCTGTAGATCTGAAAAGCGTTTCATCGTTCTTAATGAGAGGGTTGATTGTTGGATACATTAATCAGAATAGAATCAAAGTCACCGTTTAACCTGCCCCTGTTACACAGGAGCATCTGGGAATTTGTCCTTTGAAGCGGTTTGGAATGTACTGCACTTGGTTCGGGCTTGAAGCCTTACTCGCATGGATTCTTGCATGGTCTGGTGAAGCCAGCTGCCATGCAAGGTTACATTTGGCTTCGATATTATGATCAAAGCTACAGTAGCATGGTTGTTTTCCCTCACTGGCCCTTTTCATGCTGGAAATCTAATCCAGAAGGAATCTAAACTGAATCAAATTTGTGCACATTAAATACAACTTGTGACTAATCCTCGACTGTGTCTGGACTGATCCTTCGTGGTTAGGAAGTCGATTGGGTTCAGAATTCTCACGCGAGGACTCCTGAAAGCCAACATGTAGCCTGGGAACTCCGGCCTCCCACACAGAAAACCAAACATCTTTCTAGAGAACTCCTTTGAGGACATTTAGGCTTATAACATCTCAAGGTCTGTTACACCAGCTATAGCATAGATAGTATGGTAACATACTGTATATGGTTTTCAGTATCTGTGGCTGTGTTTATTGTTTTATAACAGGAAGCTCTCATCGTTCTACCGTGAGGAGGACACATGATAATCGGACATGTAACTCACCAATGTGTTCTGTGAAATTCCTCCTCTGGGTGACATCACACGGAGGAATTTCTCAGGGTGCTGATGCGGCTGAGCTCTCGAGACACAGAACACGTTGGCGAGTTACATGTCCAATTATCACATGTTCTCCAGACCACAGAACGATAGGATTAACCCTTTCACTAGCACACTACCGAAAGTTAACCTTTCACTACCACACTACAGACGGTTAACCGTCTATAGTGTGGTATTGAAAGGGTTAACCTTCTGTAGTGTGGCAATGAAATGGTTAACATTTGCCATGTCGCCGTGAAAGGGTTAACCATTTGGTAGTGTGGTGGTGAAAGGGTTAAAGGCCCCATGAAATCAAAATAGATGTGTGTCTATTTTAAAGTGCTTAAAGAGCTCCTTTAAAACGAGTCCACTATCCACTATATCCAAAACCATTACATAAATATCTCCCATTACCTGCAGCAGGAAATCAAAAAGTGCTAGCTTGCTCCACTCATAATGATGGATCGTAGAACAGCCCGAGTCAGGCTTGGGGGTGACGTTTTTATGCCAACACCTCTGTTTCAGGGAACTCTGGTACTCCCCCCATGTTAGCCTCACAGCGGACTGGTCAGCTAGAATGTTCTCTGCGTAGAGGGATGGATCCCACGACACCACTGGACAGGGCTGGCCATCTGATGGGAGGGAAGGATATACGAGTCATATACAGTATTATAATTCAGAAGGTATATTATCAGTGCTGCCTAATTGAAACAAAATATAATATTTCACTGCAAATAAGACATGAATCAGCATGGTGCCAGGAAGCAACATTTTCCATAGTGGCTAAATGATGGTTGCGCTATTATTCAAAATGGTCATTTTTATATGTGTTTAAATAACTCAAAAACACCAAAGGCCATGCTAACATGTTTTGTTTGAAGTGCATGAATTAATAAGTTGCTATTATTTGGGTCACGGGCATCCAATGAAAATGCTATATCAATACAAATACTGCCAGTTGCCAACACGTTGCTGGAGCAAGGCCATGGCTAAGGATCATTCTCTACGGATTGACAAATTGGTAGTGTGCATTTACACCTCTATGTACTGTATTCACCCAGGCTCTCCCATGGCGTTATACAGCCCAACTAAATCACAGCTGCTCAGTTGGCAGAAGGGGCCTGTGCTGTGATGCTATCAGTGTGGATCACAAAGGCTATGCATGTGTTTATTCTGTTGAAGTCGGGGCTTGGAAGATTACTTCCAAAGTGCTATCTCAGATTTCAGATTAAAGGTAGAATCTGTAATGGCGTCAAACGGTGACCTCTAAGCGAAAGAGCCCCGCTTGGTATTGCGTTTTGTTTCCTTTTTTTTGTTTTGGTCTGACATGAGGGTTGGAGTTTAGTAACTTGTCAATTTATATCATGGCAGAGCCTGAGGTGTAGTGTAGCCAGCAGTAGCAACCCATCCTCCTTTGCCCACTAAACGCCAACCCGCACATCACACCAAAACAAAACATGTAAACAAAGCGCAACACCAACCAGGGCTCTTTTGAATATGGAGTCAGATTACACTGTAATGACCTAATCATGGACACAAAACGCAACGCGTTTCAACATCAAAGGGTCTTCCTCAGGCTGTAGACCCTTTGAGGTTGAAACCTGTAGCATTTTGTGTGCCCAAGTCCATTGTGTTATGTACACTGTACATTATTTGTTAAACTGTTCAGTGACACAAGAACAGTTTATACTTATTTATATATTATGTACTGGTATAGTACATGTAGCCTGCTGAGTTTCCTTTTGCCATGTTTTTTTTATCCATACATGTACATACATTTGACATAATGTTACATTAGCTAATAAATCAAAAACTTGAGATGTTGTTCTCTCTCTATATCTATCTATCTATCTATCTATCTATCTATCTATCTATCTATCTATCTATCTATCTATCTATCTATCTATCTATCTATCTATCTATCTATCTATCTATCTATCTATCTATCTATCTATCTATCTATCTATCTATCTATCTATCTATCTATCTATCTATCTATCTATCTACCTGTCTGTCTCTCACTTGGTGGCCTGCCTTTATTTAAGCTGGCTTGTTTTTATTGTTGATTGGCACACTCAAAAGTTGAGAGCCAACTTTGTTTAAAACTGCCAACCAACTTTGTATAATTGCAAAGTGTACCGAACCACATTTGATCACGTGAAAACGAATATAATCGTGCGAGATTAGATATATCAGTGCACAATGTGGCCTACCCTGTAAAAAGTTGAATTTCCGACTAACAGCCGGCAAAGTCCTGTTCAGCCCAAGGACTCTGTCCAAGTGGAAAGCAAACACCTGACTAGTGTCCACGGGGATACCGATCACGCCACATTGTTCTCGGCACACGTTGTGAATAATATGTACATATTTCTGATTGGTCAGTGACACGTTCCTCGGGCTCTCGAACAGCAGGACGCTGGGAGATCCTCTATAGGTGACTTCTTTGATGCGCGAAACTTTGCCATCGGCGAGAAAGCGCATGGCGTGGATGTCCTCTCGGCTGAACCACGGTGGGGCTCTTTTGCTGTATATTCGAATAGAACTGACTGGTTCTGTTCGGGACCCCGCCGCTTTAGACCTATCAACCATGTCCAACGATCCGTAATCTATGTTTCTAATCTCTCTCCAAGACATGTCGTTTCCATAGATGCGCCCTTGACGCACATCCATCTCCTGGGTGCCGGTGGCTTTGTTTTGCGTAAAGGCAGCATTCTCCGATTTGATCCTTCTCACTTTTCTCCTCAGCTTCGGTCTGACTGTTCCCCGAATAATCGCTGGTTTGAGACGCTTAGATTTGAGCGTAATATACACCACGTTGGACCGGGTAGGGACCACAGAAGAATGTAAAGACTCCACCGTGACTGACTGGGCTTCGTTGATCCCAAAGTGATATAATCCCCTGGTGTTTTTGTAATCGTCTTTATCGATCCGTCTACCCTGGTGCGGCAACGAGTGTCCAACTTGTGAAACCACAAAAAAGAGGTAGACAAAACACACCCCCGCGATTATCACATTCCTTTTGGATGGAGGGCACCTCCGAAAGCCACCGACAGCCTTAGAGAAAGAATACGGCCAGAGAAAAAGACACTTCTCCATTAGAACGTATTATCCAACATGGTTACATCTGCGTCCTTGCGCCAAACTCAAGTCCGGGAGGCGCACGCAACTTCCAGAACCCATATATTCCCACCTGGCTGGGAAATAAACGGATGCTAAAAGTCCGCTTGCGATACAGAAAGCTATATCCTAGTTAAAGCCAGCTGCGTCTTTGGACATTGGCAGAATAGAGGAAGGGGTGGCTTTGTTGCCATATGGAATATGGATACGGGAACAATTTACCAACATCAGTGCGGAAAACATTCACGCATCAAATTCGAAACAGGAAAGGTATCATATAATATAACTATAGAAATCCAATAGATTTGGACAAATTGATCAAAACAATTGACCATATGCCGTACATATCAATTAAAAACAATATAGACTGTTCCAATTCAATGCAGCATGTGCGTATTAGTGTAATCATGTGGCTGTCAATCGCTTAATTGATTTTCGTAATATGACACCCGTTCATAAAACACTACACCATTTGTATATATTTATTACAAAAAGATTTGCCCTCATTTTTGCTTTTTGAATTTTTTTTAAGTTTACATTTTGTACCTCATTGTTTTCATTTTGTACTTTAGGTTGTACGTTAGTTTGTATATATATTGTATATTTTCTATAGTGTTAATATTCTCTTAACTTTTTTTACTGAAGCATAATCTCAGGGGGCTCATACAGAAACAAGTATTTCACTGTAATGTACATGTATTGTATACTATGTGATGTGACAATTTGTCACTGACAAATAAAACAAAACTTGAAACTTAAAAACTTAAATTCCTCTAATATTTCTCACTGATTAATGGGGTGCTTTTACCTAATTCGTTCAAATGCCTGGGCTTATTGGGGGGAAATGTTGCATGGTGCGTTAAACGGTTTCCTGGGCCGGGAGAACTGATGTCATCAGGGACATGAACATGGTCCATTCATTTGGTGCGGACGTGACCACACTCCTTCCAGTGTTTTCAACAAGTGAGCACCGCCCATCATGTCATGTCTTAGGCGACATCTGCCGGCCTGAACTGGTACTTATATTTACCTTTTAATTCAGTTCAGACTAGGGGGTGCACATGTAATGTAGGCTTATATTAATCATGTGGAAACTAACCTGCCGTCTGCCGACACTGCGATACGATATCCATTGTGCATACTGTATCTCATGGGCAAGGAATGCTATAGAATAGAATGAAATAGACACATGTTGTGAGCCAAAGAGGTACAAGGTAGAAAACACTTAAGAGGAAACGGATAAGCATCTCCAAGTGTGGAAGGAAGTGTTGACAAGAGCAGTTACAGGTCAGGAGTTGATGACACGGCGGAGCTGCAGTCTGAAGATATGCCGACCTCAAAACAGGCTCGACATAGAGCTACAATTGTTTTTTTCAAATATGAAAATATTAAATTAAGGTAAGGACACCGTATTGCTGTCGTCATCACCACCACCACAAATAAATAAATATATATATTTGTATAATACACAGTACTTGAGTCACTTGACCACATCATGCACAATTGTACAGCCCTGGGCCCCTGGCCTATTTGTATTTGTATCCTATTTTTATTTTATAATTATATTATAGTCTATTGTGCTTCTATTTACATTTTGTTCATATTCAATTTGACTACCTTATACTGTCCGTAATGTTGCACCAAAAACGACCAAATCAAATTCCGTGAAAACTACTTGGCAAAAAGGACCACATTTCTGGTTCTGATTCTGATTCCAGCCTGAATATATAATTTAATTTCGCCTAAATCACGTGTTGTAGACTAATTGAATCCCAAAAGCAAGTGTAGCCTATATAAGTAGGCTAGCATTTACAACAACAACACATGCTTTCCATGTCCCTTGATTCCCTTCACGCCTGTGTGCAGCTGGACCCTAGTGCTCTTCTGTGCAGCTCAGGCCTGCGGCTCTGCAGATACACCCTACTCTGGGAGGCAGCATTCGATGATGCGCGGCGCTCAAATTGATTGGATAATTGGTATCACCTGGTCATCATCATCGATCCGAACTGTGGTGGAACCCTATACACCGCAAGTAACTGCTGCCGACGCACGAGGTTTCTGCATCGTTCAACGTTTCCTGGACTAACATAACATTTTTAACATGATCCGTGCACTTCTTGTTTTATATGTTGCCACGCAATGGACGGTGAAGTGCTGCGACACAGGGGAAATTGTCCACCAAGGAGGTGCGTTGGACTACATAGTGTGAAAAAGCTTAACATGTGAAGTTGCCAATCAATCATTGTTTATTTATGTAGCCCATTTCATACACAAAAACATCCAACAACTATGTCATGCACATAAAGAAACGATACAAAGTGGCCCGCCCCGTACACATGTACATGTAGTCAGCTAGAGAGAGTGAGAGACACAGCAGTCTACTTCATCCATCTCTTCAATGTATTCACTGTCATGCGATGCATAATTGTGTCTCATTCATGTCTATACAGGTGTCCAGGGTGAAAGGGACGTTGACACGAATGAAACGAACCCAGTGGGATCATTTAATTTCCCCCTCTTTATTAATTCGACCAATATGTCTGATTTTGGGTATGGCTGTGCTGCCAACTTGGCCGCTGTGTTTCTGTATGGAAGCAACTTTGTACCTGTGAAGAGGATAGAGGTGGGGGATGGTAAGCATTCACAACGTTTCACACAGTTTCTCTTTTGTAAATTAGAATAAGTATACTGAATTCCAATCTGTCCCACCTCCAGGAATGTTTTTCCAGTGGCTTAACTGTGCGATCATATGGGCAGTGTCTATGGTCGGGGACTTGCTGCTCCAGTCGCCCAAATTCTATCCACTGGCAATGCTTGGTGGTGTGATTTGGGCTACAGGTACTGTGTTGTCATGTTCTGAATTGACTTTATTGTGGGCACTTTGTTTGCTTTGTTTTGGTCTGGTGTGTGGAGATTATTTTATGATGTTATTGCTGGCCACATCCCCGGCTCTGCCAAGAAAGGTGTAGAGAATTCCTCAGTATAATAAGTTATTATATAATATGTAACTAAGTTGTGTACATTAGCATGTTTAGATGCATACAACTGGTCCTCACTAACTTCCAAGACCATTGCCTACAAATGTTAACAATGTCTACTCATTATCTGAAAAACCAAAACACTGGTGCCTATTATTTCTTGGATTGATTGGAATTGGTCCCTGGCTGTGACAAATTAGATGGGCTTCTTAAACAAAGTGAATTGTTCCTTTTTTAAAGCTGCAATAAATATTTTCTGACAGCATTTTTTACATTTACAAAACTTCTTATGACCACCATCAAAAGGTATATGGTGTTATACTTGCATGGCCAGTAACCATGTAGTCTTATTCCATCTATTTTCTTTGTTGACTAAACCTGATTGATTGATTGATACTTTTATTAACAGATTGCAGAATGGGTACAGTACAGCTCAATACATACAATTGTTAAGGGGATGCAGACCAGAGACAGACTTTCGTCTTGTTTACATCAGGGTCCCCCATTTTCAATTCATCATAACATATATGACATACACAACATACAGATAGACAGTACTGCTACATCTATACATTTATGACATACCAGATTTGCAAATACAGTACTGTTTGTGATACAAAAAGTGTCCAGAAAAAGAGTGTATATACATTTGACGTAGAAACTGTACATTGGAGGAGGTTGGGTAGGGGGAGCGGGGTTGGGTGGGTGGGTGGGGGGCTGTACATTGGAGGTGGGGGGGCACGGGACACTGTACACTGTACATTGGAATACTGACAAAGCCATACTTGGTCATTTACTGTACAACTGGGTTAGGACATTTGTAGGGGCCAGTTTCAAATTTCAGTCTCCCGTAGGTGTTTTTTGAGTGTTTTTGAAGGTGGGTAGTGATTCACATTCCTTTACAGCTTTGGGTAGGGCGTTCCACATTGATGTGTCATAATTGCGAAACGTCTTTAGTCCCTTGTTTGAGCCGAATCTGGGTTTAACATGATTTGTGGAGCTCCCTCTGGTGTTGTGATCGTGGTATTCACTGACCTTTGGGAAGTATTTTGACATGTACATGGGTACCACCTTGGTCGTGTAGTGTATCTTGTAGACCAGGCCCATTGCAAGTTGCTGTACTCTGTCGTCTACTCTAAGCCATCCTAGGTTGGCAAAGTGGGCAGGGGTGAGGTGGGTTCTAGGAGTCAGGTCAAGCAGTAGTCTGACTAGTTTGTTTTGGGATGTTTGTAATTTGTTTTTTAGTGCCTTTGAGGTGCTTTGATACCATGAGGTGCAAGCATAGTCGTAGTACCCTTGAACAAGAATCAAGTTCATTGGTTGACTTTTTTTATTACATTGGATGTCATTTTGTCACAGGAAAGATTAGCCTCTATGGCCTGTGCTTTAGCCCCACCTATTTTATAAACATGTGTATTTATAAAGTATTTTTTCAGCAAATATCTTAATATCAATATTTTTGTAGATGGAAGTATTTACCTACTACCTTGTTTAACAACCAGGAAATAAACAATGGCTCCTTGCTTCCCTCTAGTGTACCATGATTATTACAGCGTTTAAAGACTATTATTGTGCAGTTGTTAATCAGCATTCCTCCTCACTGCTGCAGAATGTAGAAACCTGAAAAGATGCATGTGTCACTAACCACCACGTTTGCCTCGTCCACAGGTAATATCACAGTTGTCCCCATAGTGAAAGCCATTGGACTTGGTCTTGGCACTTTAATTTGGGGTTCCAGCAGTTTATTGGTGGGCTGGGCAACCTCACGGTGAGTCACCTCTCCTCTGGTTCCTCACCTCTCACTGTTAAAAATAATAATTAATTCCCTGAATATACAAATCTCAACCTTTTTAAAATTATAAAGCTTTATTTACATTTGTTGAGCTTTGACATTTTCACATCCCATGGAGCAAAATATATAAGCAAAAAATGCAAGCATCTTAATATTTGTACCTACTTGATACACATAAAAAAAAAAGTACTTCGCCCATATGTAAAGATCTGTTGTAGAGCTACATTTTAAGAATAACAATTTTTTTTACCATGTCAGATAGAACTGTATAATGCCACGGTCCTGAAATGTCTTTCTTATGCCATTTGGTGGATGTTTTTATCCAAAGCTCAAGTCAGTTCCACCTGTTCACACATTTTCAGTATGAGAGACTCCAGTGTTATTGCCTCGCTCTGCCCATTTGACTACACAGAACCACGATGAATGAAGTACATTGTGGCAATATATGTAGGATACAATAGGAATGCCATTTGCCTGTCTGTAAATTAAGCTGAAAATGAGCAAGATATATTAACTTTGTTTACGCTGCTACCACCATCATATTAAATGGAACGAATGTCCTCCCTCTTATCAAAGGTTTGGCTGGTTTGGGATCGAACCAATGGATGTTTCCAGTCCAATATTGAACTATTGTGGTGCTGGGCTGTGTTTACTGAGGTAAGTCATCAAACATGGTTGCTGTTGGCAACCATTTAGATTTTTCTTTAAGAATCTCTGTACGAGAGACGGCTGTGGTATTGTTTGTTACAGCGGCCTGATCTTCTTCTTTGTGAAAGCTGATGTGGAAATGCGTCCACGCCCGGAATCAACGTTGCTCATCAACCGGGTGAGTGGACTAGTTGTGTGCAGTGTTTTCATCTCTGCTTTTCAGTGTGAAGAACTACTCGTTTTATACTACACCTGTGATCACTAGGCAAATCTATTCAATAATATTTTGTCAAGGTAGGCTATAACGGGAAGCAGGACTTCTGACAGTAGGTGCATAGAATGCAAAATACTCTTGTCTTTTTGCAAGGACATCGGTCAAATATACTAACTACTGTAACAGAGTGGATTTGAACCTGGAACCATCGGATCCACAGGCGGTCACACTAACCAGCTGACCCCTTTAGCAGGAGCTGGTTGACTGTGACCAACTCATTAGTAGTTTAGTCATCCTCCCCTCAAGAAGTGCATCCTTGCATGTTATTTCGTCCATGCGTGCACTTTCCCAGGGTTAAGGCACTGAGATCCCACCCCCATTGCTACATGAACCTGGATACAGATTCACAGGGCAGTGAGATCCCACCGCTGTCACCAATGTAACCGACTGGATTTGAACCTGGGATCTTAGGATCCACAGGCGGCCTGGCCTCATTAACCAGCTGAGCTTTAAAGGGTCAGACCCGTTAGCAGGTGCCGGTTGACTGTGACCGACTCGTTAGTAGTTTACATTATTATTTGCATACTTACTAATAACTATTTGTACTTTCTTTGTAGAGTGTGGACCATTATGGATGTAGTTCCACTGAGACGTGGATAGACATCATAGGATCCAAGACCAGACGTTTCATGTGAGTAGTCGTCAGATCTCCATGGCTCATTGCTGTTCTTTATTTGGTCTGTTGGTTTGAGGACCCCATGAAATGCTGTTTCAAACATGTTTGACTTCTGTGGTTTTGACGTGTCTCTGAATGAAACGGAATGTTATGTGCATTGGTGTATAATGTGTGTTTTGGTAGATATCAGCCTACCCTTCACACTGTCATTGATATTTAAAAGGGGTGGAAACGGACTCCATGAAAAGTCGCTGGAAGTAGGTATCACCCTTGTGAAAACCAGTGCCTTTTTTATTTAGCTAACATCACTATTACTTGACTACATACCATTGAGCATCAACCGATGAAGTGATGTTGATGTTGGCCTTTACTCCACTGAGAACCAGTAGGAATTCAAGGGGAAGTGGTATTATTTTCAAATCAATAATCAGATTGAATGATTAAATGATTTTATTTAATTTAATTGAATGATTAATGAGTTGGTGACTCATGCATTAATTCAAACTTTATTTAATCTCAAAAGATCAAAGCCCTTATTTACAATAACAAAAACATGGGAAAATAGAAACTACCGGTAATTCTAACAACTACAGCCTGGGGTTGTTGGTGATTAAAGATTGAAACAGATACTGAGTTTTAACACTTTGAGTGCCGTGCTGTTTTCGGGCCCCATCTATTCAATGCCATGCTTTAAAAGATAGGAGTCCGCCACCTTGTTTGGAGAGCTATAACTATATTCTATATTATAGCTATGGATACAATACTATGGTCATTTGACAGTGACTTTCTTCCAGTCAAGATGCAAAAAAGAGATAATTTGTCCATGCATACATTCGCGCATTATACCGTGATGAATATAAGTGTTTTTAGATCGGTCTGGGGTAATTCCTGAAATGCTGAGGAATAGCCTTATTTCTGTATTATACTATAACCGTTGCCATTTCTTAAATCAAATCTATATTATGTTTCATCATGAATGCATGAAAGGGGGGGGGTAATGCTTTGATCCCCACCAATGGCATACGTTGTGGACTAACGTTACACACACGTTCGGATCGAGGTGAAGACATGCTTGGATCAACGCAAGATTGATATCGTATAGCCCTTACCATGACTAGGATGTACCCCAAAAAGAATATTCCAATTATCTGATAGCAATTCCAAGTATTGATGTCCATCGTGTCGCCAACATAATCCACCACACATCATGCGTCGGGAGCATTTGATTCTTCTCAATCCGACCGTTATAACCGCTCAGCTTGAACAAAAAAAAAAGCGACCTGGACCCATTAGATCGACGCACAGGCCAAGATACAAGGTTTCAAAGGGTGCTCGATACCGCCGTCTATCTGGATGCGGCCGGTATTGCACTTTGGCGACCTCAGACTCATTCCCTATGGTAACAACAGGCTCCCTGGGTGGATAATGAATAAAAACATTGAAAAAAAGGAAAAACGACCCAGAAACGACCTAAGTCATTTTTGGCACTGAATGTGTTAAAGGGGAACTCCACTTTTTTTGGAAATTAGCTTATTTAACATCTTCCCTGGAGTTAGACAAGAAGATGCATACCTTTTTTGTCTCTGTGCGTGCATTTTAGCTTTGGGAATAGACGCTCCGTTAGCATAGCTTAGCTTCATCACTGGAAGTGAGGCAGGACGGTAGCCTTACAGTGTATTGCAAGGTCTGACATTGACCAAACTTGATATGCATGACCTTGGTGGGCTCTAGGTCAACTCCTGAAAAGGGGGTCAATGTCAGACTTTGCAATCAAAAGTTAGGGGGCTAATAACCCTTGCCATAATTTCAGTGCGCCCCCTAACTTTTGATTGCAAGGTCTGACATTGACCCCCTTTTCAGGAGTTGACCTAGAGCCCACCAAGGTCATGCATATCAAGTTTGGTCAATGTCAGACCTTGCAATACACTGTAAGGCACTGTAAGGCTACTGTCCTGCCTCACTTCCAGTGATGAAGCTAAGCTATGCTAACGGAGCGTCTATTCCCAAAGCTAAAATGCACGCACAGAGACAAAAAAGGTATGCATCTTCTTGTCTAACTCCAGGGAAGATGTTAAATAAGCTAATTTCCAAAAAAAGTGGAGTTCCCCTTTAAAGTGCATTGTAAGATATGTCGGGTGTCTGGGTTACAGAAGCTAAAAGCAGATTTCCCAAGTTCAGTCATTTATTGAGACCTACCAGATGGGTGACAAATGAAAGGAGAAACCAACAAAGTGTCTTAGTAAGGTACCAGAACAGCTAATCTGGAACCCTACTGGAGGGATGAAAGGCGATTCTTCCAAATGTTATTCCATGATCTGGTGTTTTGATGATAGTGGTAGAGAGCGTGGTCTAACATGTCAGTCAAAAGACTCCCATAGGTGTTCAATTTGGTTGAGATATGGTGACGGCGAAGGCCATAGCACATGATTCATATTATTTTCATACTCTTCAAACCCCTCCTGCCCTGTCGATTTGTGAAATTGTCATCCTGGAAGAGACCACTGCCATCAGGATAGGAATGTTCTTGTCCTGCCATCCATTCCCAAAATAATGAATCGTCACTTGGATATTTTCTTCTTGCCGTCTTGATCCAAAATTTGGTAAACTGGGCCTTCTCAGCAGTTTTTACACCAGTGTGAGATTAATTCCTTAACCCTCTGAGACCCGTATATGCCCCCAGCCGACATTACCGTCTTTGAGGCTGTAGCACGCAACATTTGTAAGCTAGTGTTACAAGGCAAGGCAATCGACCTAGACTCGGTTGTTTCAGATTCCCAACACCATAACGCAGCAGGACAACCGATGAAGGTGTAGCAGAGGTACATCTTTATTTGGAAATTAAATCGCATAGATTGGTGTGTTGAGGAGACCCAGCTGAGTAGTCAAGTGATGGAGGAGTAGAGGACGAAGCTGAAGGGTGCAACTGAAGCCACCATCGCCGGGAAAGGAAGGACTGCCAGTTTCAAGTTTTCAAAGTTTGGTTTTATTTGTTACATAATAAAGTACATGTACATTACAGTGAAATGCTTGGTACTGTATGAGCCCCCTGAGAATGTGCTTCATACAGTAAAAAGAATATAGTCCAAACACTATACAAAAAAATATACAATATACAAACTAAATTACAATTGGCTGGGCTTCCATTATAAAGCCCAGGTATGTCTCTCTGATTTCATCATGCACCTATGGGAAAACTAGCAGAGGGTTGGGGGAGGCGCCCAGGGGCCGCCTGACAGCCAATCCCCAGGTCATAGTCTGTTCCACAGGTGCGCCCAATCACATAAATTTGTCATTAGCCGTGGGAGAGATGTCCTGCAACACATAATCGTTCATAGTTGCGTCTTTCATGCAATATTTCACAGTATAGGCAGTATGTTCCACGGCTCAATACATATTCAAGGGCAGCAAGGAGGAGCCCTGTCCGGTTGACCTGTGACACTAGCGTGAAGGTAGTGGTATCATATGAAGCTACATTAGACAACCTTGTTGTCTAATGCTAAGTAACGCGTAAAGTTATGCCCACTTTAAGACTTAATATTTTTTATAATTTTTTATTTTTTTTTACCTCTAGGATAATCGGAGCTTCATAAAACTTAGAACCATAAACCTCAGGCATTCAGAGAATATATGTTGTACCTACTGTACATTTATTGACGATAAGGGGAGTTTTCGTAGCTATTTCCAGAACAGAAGTGCTCGCCATCCAATCACCAAAAAAATGCCATTTCTACAGAAATCTCCAAATGTCAAAGGTTCTTGATACTTTTATTAGGAGACTCTCTTCTCCACTGTCAAGAAACTCTTACAACCCCCGGACAATAACTCACTCTCCTCCCCTGACCTCTGCAACCCGTTTATCCTCTTCTTCAATAATAAAGTATCTCTAATCAACAGCTCACTGACTGCCCGCATCGCCAATTCCCCCACCCTCGCCCCCCCCACCATCATTTTCCCCCCACCTGACTCCATCCCTCCCACCCCTTTTACTGCCTTCGCCCCAGTCGACTCCTCCTTCATCATGGACCTCATGACCACCTCCAAGACCACTACCTGCTCCCTTGACCCCCTACCCACTACTCTCACCAAAGCCTGCCTCCCTGCTCTCATCCCCCACCTCACCGCCCTTTTCAACCAGTCACTATCCCTAGGCCACGTCCCCTCCCCCTATAAACTCGCCGCTGTCACCCCTGTCCTCAAAAAACCCACTCTTGACCCATCCAGCCTCTCTAACTACCGCCCCATATCCAATCTTCCTTTTTTCTCTAAAACACTGGAACGCATTGCTGCCTCCCATCTCCAGTCCAACACCCTCTATGAACCCCTTCAGTCTGGCTTCCGTCCCGCTCACAGCACCGAAACTGCACTGGTTAAAGTTATCAACGACCTCCTCATCTCCGCTGACTCCGGTGCCCTCAACATCCTGATCCTACTCGATCTCAGTGCAGCCTTTGACACAGTGTGTCACTCCATCCTCTTCCAAAGGCTGCACCAACTGGGTGTTGAGGGCACAGCACTTGGCTGGTTCTCCTCCTACCTCACAGACGGACACCAATTCATCTCCCTCTCCGGCCACACCTCCTCCCCCTCCCCAGTCACACAGGGGGTCCCCCAAGGCTCAGTCCTTGGCCCCCTGCTCTTCATCTGCTACATTCTCCCCCTTGGTCACATCATCCGTAAATACCACCTCAACTTCCACTGCTACGCTGACGACACCCAAATCTACATCTGTATACAATCCCCCCACAGCCCACCCCTCAGTCACATCGAATCCTGCATCACCGAACTCCAAACTTGGATGACTCACAACTTCCTCAAACTGAACAGTGACAAGACTGAACTTCTCATCATTGGCACCAAAACCACCCTCACCAGATCCGGACCCATCACACTCACCATCAACGACTCCACCATCACCCCCTCCCCCCTAGTCCGAAACCTCTGTGTCCTCCTTGACCCCACCCTCTCATTTGACCCCCACGTCCGCTTCATCGTAAAAATATCCTACTTTCACCTCCGCAACATCGCAAAAATCCGTCACTGCCTCTCCCCCCCTGCTGCTGAATCCCTCATTCACGCCTTCATCTCCTCCCGCCTGGACTACTGCAACTCCCTCCATACTGGTATCACCTCCCGCTCCCTCCATAAACTGCAAATGGTCCAAAATTCAGCCGCCTGCCTCCTCATTAACACCCGGTCCCGCGAACACATCACTCCTGTCCTCCACTCCCTCCACTGGCTCCCGATCAAACACAGCATAAACTTTAAAACACTACTCCTCACCTTCAAAGCCCTCCACAGCCTGGCCCCCCCCTACCTGACTGATCTCCTTCTTCCCTACCGCCCCACTCGTTCCCTCCGGTCCTCCTCCACTGCTTCCCTCACTGTCCCGACATCCAAGCTTAAAAACTTTGGAGATCGGGCCTTCTCTCGTACTGCACCCCGACTCTGGAACTCCCTCCCCCAGTCCATCAGAGACTCTCCTACACTCTCCACCTTCAAAGCTCGCCTCAAAACCCACCTGTTCTCCCTTGCCTTCAACCCCCCCCCACCCATAACCCCCCCCCCCCCCCTCCAACCTGATTGATGTCTGTCTCCAGTCTTTTTTGTGCTACCATGCTGTCTTCCCTGTTCCCCCCATGGTCTCATGTTCCTTTTTGTCTTGTTTCTTGTTTCTTTGTTTTTGTTTCTTTGCTTTTGTTTCTTTGTTTGTACTCTTGCTCCCGACTATTGTCAGCGACTTCGGGTTATTGAGAAGCGCTATATAAATTAAATGAATTATTAATTATTATTATTATTAATTGAGCTCTGCATTAACATTTTCCCCAGTGAATCTTTTAGTTACATCAATAGCCTATTGTGCTGTTAGAACAGTCCTAAGTTTGTAGCATAAGTATTTCATGAGACATTTAACATCCATTTCACCAATGTCATCTGCTTTAAACCAGGAAAATATAAATCTAGTGATCTATGCACAAAAGCGATAAACTTTTCCAGCTAATCTTAGTTACAAGAAGATTGTATTAAGCAGGTGAAATGTCAGAGGACTTAATTTGCTTAATCTTCACAGGTCTTTACACCGCGGTTGAAATGCAGATGCCAATGGAGGAAGGAACAAAAAAGTACCATGAAATGTAGTTCCTAGAGCAGCTGGGTGGCGTAGCGGAGATTGCGCTCGTCACCAATGCAAGAGACTCCGGTCTCGACTCCCCGAGTCAGCGTTGCCTCCGGCTTGGGCCAGTCGTCATACTATCTCAATTGGCAGAGGTAGTGGGTGGAAAGTTGATGGGTGGGGATTGGACTTGTAAAAATAGAAAATAAGCAGAAAAAGTGGATAAAAAAAATTTTGTTCCTAGGACTAAAAGTTCAGGGTAATTTTGGTGGAAATGTGCCTCATGTCACACCCATGTCTTCCTTGTTCCTCCCCCCAGAGGCTTCCTGCTCGCGGTGTTGTCCGGCCTTCTGTACGGCTGTGCCTTTACACCCATCCTCTACATTAAGAGCCATTCCCTCTGTCGTGACAGCATGTTCTATGGTGCCAGTGTTTACGGTAAGAAGGTTCTCAGGATTGGTGTTCCAAGTGGTTGTGTTTTTGTGGTTACAGTCTGAACTTTATTTAATTTTGTAAATGTATCCAATTGCCTATATACCTTTTTGAATGAAACACTTTATTTAACAGATTGCAGAATGGGTACAATACAGTACGGCTCAATACACACAATTGTTAAGGGGATGCAGACCAGAGAAAGACGTTTGTCTTGTTTACATCAGCTGTAAAGGAATGTGAATCCCTACCACCATTCAAAACCAATCTTAAAGAGCACCTACGGGAGGCTGCAATTTGAAACTGGCCACCCTAACTGTCCAAACCCCCCCACCCCCACCCCCTCCTAATAGACAGTCTCCTCCCCACTGCATGTATATATCCCCTTAACAATTGTGTGTATTGAGCCGTACTGTATTGTACCCATTCTGCAATCTGTTCATTCAAAGGTATATAGGTAATTGGATACATTTACAAAATTAAATAAAGTTATGATTAATATTTTATTGTATAATATATGTTTATATATTATATGACAGTCTGACTTCAGGCAGTCATGGATTGCAAATTGCAATCAAATATTAATCATAACTTTATTTAATTTTGTAAATGTATCCAATTACCTTTTGGTCAGCTAAAATGGGAGGACAATAATAATAATAATAAAAGGGCTACAGTTCTACATGGCTCACCTGATATGGATGTAAACATCATCAAATTAAAGCTCAGTCTCCACTTTAACCCCAAGTCATTGTTTAATTTCAAATCCAATGTGCTGGAATATAGAGCCAAAACAACATCCAATGTGCTGGGAGTATAGAGCCAAAACAACATCCAATGTGCTGGAGTATAGAGCCAAAACAACATCCAATGTGCTGGAGTATAGAGCCAAAACGACATTCAATGTGCTGGGGAGTATAGAGCCAAAACAACATCCAATGTGCTGGAGTATAGAGTCAAAACAACATCCAATGTGCTGGAGTATAGAGCCAAAACAACATCCAATGTGCTGGAGTATAGAGCCAAAACGACATCCAATGTGCTGGAGTATAGAGCCAAAACAACATCCAATGTGCTGAGTATAGAGACAAAACGATATTCAATGCGAGTATAGAGCCAAAACAACATCCAATGTGCTGGAGTATAGAGCCAAAACAACATCCAATGTGCTGGAGTATAGAGCCAAAACATCCAATGTGCTGGAGTATAGAGCCAAAACATCCAATGTGCTGGAGTATAGAGCCAAAATAAAGACGTCACTCACTGGACTCAGACTTACAGACTGCACTGTGTGAGAGAATATATATATATTAATTTAATATATATAATGTGTGCATGTATGTTTTGCCAAATTAGAAATACGTCACCTATAAGCACAACTCTGCTTAGATATTTGCTGAAAGAGATTATTGAAAATATATTTTGTGTATAGATCACTTATCAACTTCTAATACGACTGACGCATAGATCTAGTTATATTATCGTATAGCTTACGCTCTGCTCGTAGTGGAACCCTATCCCTTTCAATCTAATTCTGAATAAAATGTCTTCACATGTACACACCCATCCGCCTGGCCACACCCACATCCGCTCCTCTACATAAGCGGGGGGACGTGGCCATACTAACAGCTCCTTCCCTATTTTCACCACCGACAAGTGTCTGTATACACCACTTGAGTTTAGTGCCGAAATAGTTGTTGGAAAGGAGCTACGTGGACATTGTATCTTATTTTTCTCTCTCGCCAATTTACGAGAAAAGCTAAGACATAATGTTTGCACCTTTCGGAGGGTTTGGACGCTCGCAACGTCACCCTTCACCAGTGCTTCTCCATTGCCGCGTGGGGCGTCTCTGCGGTCGTGACGGTCAGATATGCCCGGGGCGGCGCCCGGTGGTGAGTTTCCGTTGAGCCTCCATCTCCCGTGAGATGGCCTGGTTCCGGCCCTGGTTCCCCCGCCAGTGGACAGCTCCTCTGGTGGATGGGGATTTGCGACGCAGACTCTTCGCCTCTGCTCGCTCTCGTCGTAAGGCGGCGAGCAGCAGGGGCGAACGGCCGGGCTTTGATGTTGTGCTGGAGCCAGACGAGAGTTCTCTTGCCTCGTCTCCATTTCCGATGGAAACTGAGGATCATATGGAGGGGGCGAGAGCTCTCTTGTTCGAAGCCCCAGTGGAGACGTATCACTCTCCCCCTCGGGGAATGGCAGGGAGTGTTGCGTCTCCTTGGGGTCCCTTGTTCTCCGGTGTTGGGTTAGAACCTCCGACCCTGAGACAAGATGCCCAGCTATCTGCCGCGTCGGATGGTGGCGCCCGTGGCACTGTGGCAGCCTCCCGTACGTGAGGGACGCGAGTGACGTGGAGGGAGGTACGCAAGGGGAGTTTCTTGCCTTGTTCCACGAGCTCATGGCGGCCACGGCAGCCGCTAATGGCGTGGCGTTGCCGCAGCCTCTGCCTGCACCTGTTCCTGATGACATGATGGGTCATCTCTGGCAACGTCGTCCTGTGAGAGAGACGGGCGTTGTCTGCCCATTCTTCCCGTCGATGGAGGCCTACGTGAAACTGGGACAGGTAATCTCCCGCATTGTTGGCCTTACCCCCGCCTACGTGCCAGTCACGCGGGTGGCGGGTTTGGTCCAGGGGCTAAAGGACGGGGTGCCTCCGCTTGATAGCCCGATGGCATCCATACTTTGTCCCGAAATGGTGTGGGAGCCGTTGCGAAAGCCGGTTCCCCAAGGGAAATCGGCTAGGCAGATGGCCAATTGGAGTGACCAGGTGTACATCACCCGCGACTCAGAGCCTAACTGCGACTTCCAACATCGCGCAGCTAGCGCGCTACATGTCGGGGATGATGGCGGGCGGGGCGGTATTGGATGACCATCAACAATATCTTCACGCCCAGGCAGCTGGAGCCATCCTGCACCTAACCCAGCTGCAGGCGATAGCCGCGGGGAAGGAGCGTGCCCTGGCCACTCTATCCCAGCGCCACCTTTGGCTGGAGCAGGTGCCAGAGCAGAAGAGGATTCCCTTGCTCACGGCCCCCCTCTCCGATGCTGGGCTATTCGGGTCAGCCATGCAGCAGATGACGGCAGCCTGCAGAGAGATGGAGGAGGAGCGTTCTGTGCTCCAACCCCATTTCCCCCGACCCGATGCCACCGGTGATATCCGGAAAAGGACCGCGACCACCACCGCCGCCACTATTGGACCTTCGGCGAAGAAGGCCAGGAGTGGAGGGAGTGCCTCGTCCGCTGTATCCAGCCGCCCCACGCCCGGAGGTAACGGTAGGGATCGACGTGACCAGGCTCCCCAGAACCGGTCCTCCGGGCCGGCTCCCCGTAGGGGCAAACACTGCTCTGCATGTGGCAGGTGCCGCTAGTGACTCCCCTGTTCGCCCCCCCCCCCCCCCCCCCCCCCAACATATGATTTTGTTGTTAAATAAAAAGTCCCTCCTGGTGAGGGACTGTTTTTCGTTACAAAATGTGTGTTTATTCACTATATATTGGGGATACGATGTATAAACCCTCACCTAGCTGTGGGGTTGTGTGTTGCTTAGGGAGTAGGACAGTTTTCTTAAATTGTTTTCTGGTCGCTATATATGTGTGTGCTTAGCAAGGCCTGTGGCTAGCACTCGGTCGAAAGACTTGTCTTCCCTCATCATGAAGAAGACTGTATTCTTCTTGCAGTAGTAAGAGTGAACTTTACCTTTTTTAATGAGGGGGCTGTGTGTATTCTGTTACGTTTGGGAAACATGGCACCGAGTCCACAACCAGGTTAGAGTGTTAGCCTACAGAAGTAATCACATATGTAGCTTGTACCGAGGTCTTTTGACCCTCTCTTTAACACTTTGAGCGCCACGCCCGAGATTTCTCGGGTTTACCCCCCGCTGGTTGAATGCCCACTCACGAGAATTCTCGTATTTTTTTTTTTTTTTTTTTTGCGATCTGAAATCATATTGCATCAAGCGAGTCTACCGTTGGATATTCCAGTCACCCCAGGCTCTCGGATGTGAAAAAAGCGCCCCCTATTGTCTCCCAGATGGTAAATCACCCTTTTGGATTGGACTCAATGAAAGTGAATGGGATAAAGGATTTCTGACTCCACATTTTACGTCTCACTGATGCAGCCGGGGTTACCAGAGTTAATTCTGGAGCTGCTGAGCCGCGGCGATTATGTGTTCTACTGTACACGTGGATCAATACAATTATCGATTTTTTTCTAATGGTGATCAGGAATTGGAATATACCATTTGGATACCATCTGATGTCGGGTAAGGAATCTATGTTATCAGTCTTAGGATAATCAGACTCGTTTTCACAGAGATATAAGCATTTCCTATGTGATATTGCTGTTTCACTGTAAAAGCCATCAGGAAATAAGAGCAGCGATTATCAGCGTGGCACGAGCGTGCGTGCGTGCGCACACATACTATTGATCATCTAGCGTTTATTTGAAAACTATTCATAAATAGGCCGACAACTGACAACATTCTGGAATATTCCAGTAAAAGGCGATTATCATAGAATGGGTAGTTTTTTCCGCAAAAACAAGTGATTTTCAAAATGCTATCAAACTGAAATGAAGCGATAAAAAAACAATCTGCCGACAATGTTGACTGGAAAATGAGTCTTTGATAAGCGACGGGCAGATTAGACACATGGCTAACATTGGAGTGGGTTTGGGCATCAAGGGGGTAAAAAGGAAAACACGGCGTGGCATCCAAAATGTTAAACGTCTGTTTTCTCTTTACTTGGTGAAGTATATAAACACGGGTGACGTGTTCGCACATGAGCCTAAAGCCTTGTATAAAAACCCGTTTTCGCAAACGAGTTTAACGTCTGTGGCTGGCGTGCAAATGGTTGAGCTTATCCTAGTGGATATACGCTTTTCATGTAGCATGCTACAGTAGGTAAACTGGTATCATCGCTGCTTGTTTGTTTTCATCGTATCCGGGGTGTGTGGTCATAAGGGGGTGAACTGATAAACCCCTCCCCCCCCCCCCCCCCTTTTTTTACTGATTGGCCAGGGGGTTGGACCTCCTGTTCTTCGGTCTTCCTGTCACGCTGTTGGGTCAGCGCGTCACAGGGTGGGGAGAGGGGGGGGGGGGGGGGGGAGTCCCCTGGTCCCACGCCATATTTGGGCAGGTGGGTCACGGAATTTTCCCGGCCATAGAATACGCCACTGGGCGCGTTTCTATTGGCCGTGAGGCTTCCGTCAGTTTTTTTTCAGGCTCCATGTTGTGGACCGCTGTTATTGTCAAGATTGAGTTATGCAGTGCGTGGAAACTTTGTTTCCTGCTCTGCGCTCTATTGCATATGTGAGCTTTTGGTCACGTAGCTCAATGTTTACATATATCTTTTCATTACTCACGTGGGAGGTCTCTGGGGGTTTCCTGTCTCTTCGCTTTATACAGAGCAGGGTTGACAGGGTTTCTTTCCCTCAGACGCGTCATATGGGGCCCATATCTATGTCTTTTGGCCAGCTTTCTACCGCTCGTCCCAGGCGGCATGGAGGGAACGTTATCTGGGTTCTTGTTAGAATTACCATTGATTTTTTTTGGTTTTTGGGTCTCAACGTGTACATAGCGCTGGCCCTGGGTGCTTCAGTGTGGAACCACGCATGGGCTGGCACGCCTTGGTTGCTCATTATAGAAACAGCATTTTTTATAGAGCTACTGGGATGGAGATTTTATCTCTTCCGAGCGCCAGTGTACTAGGTTAGTCTCGACGAATTCTCGCTCATCTCTGGGGGGAGATGACGGAGTAGATCGAAACATTGGCGGAGGGGTCTCACGCCCATGGGGTGGGCCACCGGGCGCGGTGCGTTCATGTTCTGACCGTCTTGGTGGCGCCCTCTGTGATGTTTTAGATCGACACGCGTACCTACCCCCCTCTTAGGACTCGGGATGGTGGCGTGATTAGGACACGGGACTGGTTCTGGTCATGTCGGACCAGGTCAGTTAACCCGTTGTCTGCCGGGGCGCAGATCTGCTGTTCTGGTACCCTGAAGGACTTTGTGCTTTTTCCGAGGGGAAAATGCCGGGTTGGCCCGGGCGTTGCAGGGTTTGATGTTATGGAGGTGTGTTCGTGGTTACATCACTACGAGTTATCCTTCGCTGTTGCTTGGTCCATATTGTGTTGTACCTTGCGCTGTGCTAAGGAGCCTGGTCCTTCTCCATTCTTTTTCGCCCCTCTCTTCCCCTGCTTGGCGGGGCTGGGAGGGGGCTGTCGAGGTGGTTTTATTGTACCCCTCTGGCATCCCTGTGTACGTCCTGGTCCGCCGGGCCCAGGTCCGGACTCGTTCTCGTCGACCTGTTGGCCTGGGTTAACCCCTTCTTGAAAACTGAAACGCTTGTACTGCCTGTATAGCCGGTGTATACGCGCAGTTGTGTTTCGGAGTTTTTTTTTCTTGGGGGGGGGGGGGGTTAAGGGAACAACCGCCGCCTGTTAAACTAAACATAGGGGGGTGGTTGGTTCCCTGGTGTGTTGGTAGCGGAGTCTACTCTCGGGTTAGGCCGGGCTTGACCCGGTCTGCCTGCGAGTGTGCCCCCGCACTTTTCATGACGTCAGCCTTCTCTGCCTCGGCCTCTGTAGGGGGTCAGGTTTTTGTGGAGGCTGCGACATGGTGCACGGCATACCGAACGCCCCTTCCGCCGGGGTGCTGTTCTCAGTAGACCCCTTAGGCGCCTGTCTAGTCCGCAGTGCTCCGGGCACAGGTCGAGTTACGCTCTTGACCTGTTGCCAGGATTGAGGGATTAACCTCCTTGGGGTTGTCTCCCCGGTGCGCCGACTGGGGGTGTAGCATCTGTGGAGTGCTTCAGGGCGGCGTGCTGTAGGGGGGGAAGGGCCTGCTCTTGGATTGGGCCCTGTCCGATACGCTGGCGATGGGGGGGAGGGGTGGTGTCACTAGTGACCGTCTGGTGGGGTCTCGATGCTACGGCATCGTTGGCCTCACCAGGCCCCCTTTTCTGGGGGGTCCTGAACCTCAGGCTGTTCCTGGGGCTGGGTCCTCCTCCGCGCTCCGCTGCTATGGCCTTGCCATGGGGTTGGGTTTTTGACCCTTGACCCTGTGATGTTAGGGCTGTAGCTGTTTTTCTTCCCTTTCCATTCGTTCCCTAGTGGCATGTGGGATGCGCGCCTGTGTAGTCGCGGGTCCTTCTGTGTGAAGGTAAGTCCCACGATCTGCTCACCCTGTGCGTTGAGTTGCTAAACCCTCTTCGCACAGTCTGATCCGATTCCCTCCCGTCCCCCTCTAGGGGGGTCTGGGGGCTCGGGTCCTCCCCGGTTCTGATGGTTGTGGGGGGCCTCAGCGAGTACATTTGTCGAGCTTCCGCTTTGCTCAGCTCCTGTGTTCCACTATGAGCAGAGCGTAAGCTATACGATAATATAACATACGGTTATCCTATAACCATAGTTATGAGTATAGCGAGCACTCTGCTCTGACTCACTGAGGACCCCTTGGTCTTCGCCTTCGGTGGTGAAAGACTTGAAGGAGCTGTTAGTATGGCCACGTCCCCGCTTATGTAGAGGAGCGGATGTGGGTGTTGCCAGGCGGATGGGTGTGTACATGTGAAGAAATGGTATTCAGAATTAGATTGAAAGGGATAGGGTTCCACTACGAGCAGAGCGCTCGCTATACTCGTATAACTATGGTTATAGGATAACCGTATGGTTTCACATGAGTATTTCCTGACTGTGGCCTAATAGGCAATATAGAACATTAAATACCTGCAAAAATAAGACTGTTCTGACAGCACAATACTGATGTAAAATAATTGTATGTATAGTTATATCAATAATGACAATAGGTTCACTATGGCATCTTGTAAATGGGTGCCAGATAGCTGATTACCAGAGGCTCTGAGCTTGAACCTGTGTAGTATTGCCCTCTTACATTCAAAAGGTGTAACTTTATACTGTATCTATATCAATGAACAATGATGGAAATTAATCAAATAAAATACATCAACAAGTTGTGAATTGCTGCGGACAGAGGGATACAAACACGCACACAATTACATCATCTCCAGATAATAAATTATTAATTAATACATGGTTTGCAGCGCCTCAGAGCTTAAGCTAAAACAATGAACCATAAATTTGTTTGTAAATGTGTTTTGCAAAACTGATAAATGAGTTTCATCAATCAGTTTACTATAATGTTAAGGTGGCAATTTCATTCTCAATGAAATTGAGCACTTTCCAAGCCCTGCAAACTCAAAGGTTTCCCACAGAAAAGTTGGATAGTTCAAAATAAATTGTTGGTACTTTTTGACAAGGAACATGATTGTGGTGTTGGTTGTCCAATGGAATCCCGGGAACACCATTCGGCTGGCCAAAAAGGAAACTGATTGGTTACGATTCAGGTACCCTGAGATTTCTGAGGGCCAGGGACGGGATTCTTTTTCACAGATAATTATTGGTAGCTGTTGTTGCCTACCCACCTTAATGTACATAGACTAATTGATTCAAGTATTGGTCCTTGTGACCAAAGCCTAGAAATGTAGGGAACTCTTTCCATTAATCAAAAACGAAGTGCAGTTAATTGCAAATCCCAGACAGCAGACTTGTGTAAATGCAAAAAATTTTGCCACTCTAATTGCTCTTTTGTTTCCATTTCTGCACAGATCTTGACTACGTCTATGCCCACTGCTGTGGCATTTTCCTCACCAGCACACTGTACTTCGTCATCTACTGTGCTGCCATGAATAACAGACCCAAGGTGTATTCCAAAGCCATTCTACCAGGTACCACAATGTGTCTTTGTTTTTCTTAATGATGCACTAAAATTGTGATTATTTTAATGAAGACTGTGTAGAGGGTAAATTATCCTCATTTGCCTGACTATGTTGAATGAGGACCACGTAGAATTGACCACTAAATGTGTACTTATTTCATAAAATTGTGTGCGGTTGATTCAACACAGTCCTCTCTTCAAATAATTAACCCTATTTAGTGTACCTTTTTTAAGTTCTACTTGAGTAGTTAAGAGCAGATATTTGAAAGATGCGAGTAGTAAGATGTGCATGTGCTCAAGAGCAAGTCAAAGGCAGTCTTTTATATGGTTAAGGATATGAAATTCCTTTCATCAAGATCTCTATTAAATTATGTAAATGTTCTCATGAAATTGCATAGTTTCTACTCACTGGCTGTGGCTCTCAAAGGTTTTAATATCTTTTTTAAAGAAATTATCTTATAATTGTGATCAATACTATGAAAAGGGTATTTCAACTAACAAATGAGTGCCTTGACAAGTTTTATGTTTATTCAAAAAGTGTCCTTTGTTCAGTTCACGCAAAAAAAGGGGCACAAAGAACTGTACATTGGAATATCGACGAAACCTTACTTGGTCCCAAGAAGAGCGTCTCGTGTATTATTGGGTTAGGACATTTACTGTACATTGGAGGGGGTTGGGTTAGGACATTTACAGGGGCCAGTTTCGAATTGCAGTCTCCCGTAGGTGCTCTTTGAGAGTGGTTTTGAAAGTGGGTAGTGATTCACATTCCTTTACAGCTTTGGGTAGGGCGTTCCACATTGATGTGGCATAATTGCGAAACGTGTTTAGTCCCTTGTTTGAGCCGAATCTGGGTTTAACATGATTTGTGGAGCTCCCTCTGGTGTCGTGGTATTCACTGACCTTTGGGAAGTATTTTGACATGTACATGTCGTGTAGTGTATCTTGTAGAACAGGCCCATTGCAAGTTGCTGTACTCTGTCGTCTACTCTAAGCCATCCTAGGTAGTCAAAGTGGGCAGAGGTGAGGTGGGTTCTAGGAGTAAGGTCAAGTAGTAGTCTGACAAGTTGTTTTGTGATGTTTGTAATCTTGTTTCTATGTTAGATTAAAGTAACTTGGACCCAGCAGTATTTAGATTAATCCCTGTCATAAAATGGGTAAAAAATAAATCAATGAAAGGAATGTTCCAGACATACTATAGCCTTTTAGGATGTTCGATATTGGCTTTTTTACCGATATTTACGATACCGATATCAACAGATACCGATATATGCGAGGTTTCCCCCCAAAAAATATGAATATTTCAGATGACTTAACATTACATATGTCTTGTCATGGAATTAACACAACATTATGCATACCTTTGACAATAAAAGTATGCATTGATGTGTTAATTTCACTGGATGCATTCAATAAGGCATTCTAAATGTAAACATTATCTGTGTATCTCCCCTTTTCTTCTCCCTCTCCCTTTCTCATTTTGCCTCTTTCCTTCCTTATTTATTGTAATTTTCCTTGTATACTATTGCTACTGTACTTTTTTATTTTATTTACTTGTATGCATGTTCATAACCTTGTTTTTGTTGCAGCCTCCCACCCCCCTCTCCTCAAAAGGCTTTTGCTTTTGTCAGGCTGCTTTTGTATATAATAATTTGTTCTTACTTGCTTGCTTTATTTAACCTTTATTTACCCATGGCGGTCTTGAAAATATTTTAAAAACTATTACAATTAATTTAAAACCTTACTATGCTTAAAAAGAATTTAAAATACTTTACCTGTTATTTATTACTCAAATTGCAAAACATCTATTCACGAACATGAATACAGAAAAATTGTTGTGGTGTTATAACTACCTGGTTATTTATGGCAAGGCCTTTTTCCATGAGTAGTGCTGTGTGGCACAATGTTTTGAATTTCACTTGAGAAAGTCCCCTATCTTATAAATGGCCTTTTCCGGTGGTTTGCATTGTTTTCTAGCAATGTTGTGTTGTACCAACACTGACTATGTGAAATCTCTACCCAGTCCCGTTTCTTCAGTTCAGCTGAGACAACCCCCCCCCCCCCCCCCCCCACTGATATGAACCATTCTGATTTGAGTCGCTCGCTGGCGTGAATAGGCGCTGATCTGCCACCGCCCGCCAACAATCAACTGTGATACGTTGTAATTATGAGCAAAACGGAGCGAGTGGAAATAATGCGGAAGCGGTTTCGACAGCAGAGACCTTCAGCTGTTCAGCACTTCCTCAAAAGTGTGCAACAGCATAGCTCCAGAGTGCTTACCGGTATATAAATCCCAGCTTTCCCCCGTGCTGTTTCTACACAGAGAAGACGGCAGCTTTGCGGGTTAGAACGGGTGGGAGGGATTGTTGACTCGGGGGGGATCTCTCTCTCCCTCGCTCTTGCTCTCTCTCTCTCTCGTATCTGCTAGTGCAGGTGGGTGACTGTCAATCAAAGTGCATTGCGAGTATGGGTGGAGCCCACCCAAAAACAGCTTGGAGTCTGGAAGGGCAGAAAGTGGTCCACCAAAGTACTTGATTAAAAATACATAACAATTAATTTTATTGAAAAAAACCTTACAGATGTGTTTCATAGACTCACAGGAATTGTGTAAAATTGCCCAAATAGTGAAAAATAAAACAAAATATGGGACCTTTAAATAAACATGGTATTTATTCATTCCTCATTGAAATTAATTGTTACTAGATGCAAGCTAATGAGTTGTGACACTCATTGGTTTCAATGAGAAATTCTAACAGTTGTATGTTTTTTCTGTTATCTTATTGCCCATGTCTGCTACCTCTTATGCATGAACTTCCTTTTAACATTATTTAAATTAAGTGGGTCTTGTGCTGGCCCTCTCCTAGCTCACAATCATGATTGCTTTTTCCCACTTATTGTGTATTCTCAAAAATACAAATCTACTATAATTGCTTGTCTAGTTGGTATTTCAATGTACATCTCTAAAAGACTACATGTAATAACTGTTCCTCTTGTATAACGTGTTCCCTCCCCTCAACTCTCAAATAACCCCTGTTTTCAGGCTTTCTGTCTGGCCTGATGTGGACATTGGGCACATACTGTTGGTTCCTGGCCAATAAGTACTTGAGTGCTGTGATTACCTTTCCCATTGTCACTGCAGTGAGTACACTTATGCCTTGATGGCTCTACTTAACAATCGCACATCTTTTACAAGGCATTCTCTGAATCGAAACAGAATTTGCCCTTTCACATCAGTGTTTTTGCTTGGTCTTTCAACCTGCTTACTAGTTTGGTTGTCTCTCTCTAGGGATATGGTCTGGTTGCAGCACTTTGGGGATCTTTGGTTTTCAAAGAGATTAGGGTAAGTAGAACAGGACTGATGAGTCATGGTGGGGGGGGGGGACTGTACATTGGAGGTGGGTGGGTGTGTGTGGTTGGGTACAGTGGCGTAACTCTCTCTCCAGGTATGCGGGGGACAGATTTGTGGGCGTGGCGAGTGACGTCGCTGGGGGGGGTTAGGGGGCCCCCCCCCCCCCCCCCCTCTACCTAGATTTTTTTTTAAATACCAGGGGTGCAATACCGCATTTTTTGTATCTTTTTTGTATCACAAACAGTACTGTATTTGCAAATCTGGTATGTCATAAATGTATAGATGTAGCAGTACTGTCTATCTGTATGTCATGTATGTCCTGATTAATTGAAAATGGGGGACCCTGATACAGTACAGCTCAATACATACAATTGTTAAGGGGATGCAGACCAGAGAAAGACTTTCGTCTTGTTTACATCAGGGTCCCCCATTTTCAATTCATGACTGAGCTGTACTATACTGTACCCATTCTGCAATATGTTAATAAAGTGTTCAATCAATCAATCACTTGGCCCCAGAACCTGGATAAACACTTGGATTCCCAAAAGTAGTGATAGACTGTAGCCTGTAGGTACCCAGGTCTGTTTGACATTTCGAACATATTTAAAGGAGATATTGAACGGCCCATTTTGTTAGTTCTTTTTTCAATACGTTGCTGCAAACTATTATTTTTAAAAAATATTGAACCACACAGACGGCAATCAGAATACTGGCATTTCCATAACGCTTTGCCACCGCGCATTCAGTCCACACTGCAGCTTTCATCTCTACAGTATATTTTCAAAAACATGAGGAACAACTTTGCTTGAATTGTCTTTATTATGAAAACTAAAACAGGACGTTTGCATATTCTCAATGTTGCTGTCGTCGCGGTCGCGTCGATGTGGGGACTTGCTTCTTCAAACCGGGTGGACAAAGTTTACAGACAAACGTTAGATTGTTTCCGTCTGAGTCAGTACTGACTTTAACGTTAAACTATTTTAAATCCCCAAGCACCGACGTCAAGAGGTAGAGTTCTCTGAGCGAGTGCTGCTCTCGACCTGCTGCTGGGCTTCTGCTCGCAGACGCAGATTCAGCTGTTGTTGTGATGAGTCTGATGACGTAGCAGGGGTTGACAGGCGCGTTGCCAGATCGGTTGGTTTTCCACATAATTTTAAAGCCTGTTTACGGTGTATTTTAACTGGGTTTTCGGCTGAAATACATATGAAATCTGGCACATCTTTGAACGCCGTTATAACAGAGTGCTGAGAATGAACGCACTTTTGAACTCCTAAGTGCTCCTAACTACTAAGTGCAAGCCCAGATAAGTACTCGCTATTTGCATATCAATAGCGCCGGTCGTATTTAACACACCTGACGACCGGCGCTATTGATATGCAAATAGCGAGTGCACTCCCAGTTGATTTCAAGAACACACCACTGCACACACACACACACTGCTGGTGTCGTCACTGCTGCTGGTTTAGCTCTAGGCAAGGGCAAGAATGCGACCCCCATCTACTCCTCTTTGCATAATAATAGGACAGGTAGTCAGAAGGGGGGGGCGGCATAACTGCATTCTGAAAAAATGCGGGGGACACATTCCAATGTCCCCCGTGGGAGATACGCCCCTGGTTGGGTAGGAGGGGTGGGTGGGTGGGGGACACTGTACAAGTGTACAAGCAAAACTGTACATTGGTCATTTACTGTACATTGGAGGGGGTTGGGTTAGGACATTTACAGGGGCCAGTTTAGAATTGCAGTTTCCCGTAGGTGTTCTTTGAGAGTGGTTTTGAAAGTGGGTAGTGATTCACATTCCTTTACAGCTTTGGGTAGGGCGTTCCACATTGATGTGGCATAATTGCTAAACGTGTTTAGTCCCTTGTTTGAGCCGAATCTGGGTTTAACATGACCAGTCTGACCAGTTTGTTTTGAGTTCGTAATTTTGTTTTTAGCGCCTTTGCGGTGCTTTGGTACCATGAGGTGCAAGCATAGTTGTAGTACCCTTGAATGAGTGCTCCTGCCAGAGTCTTCAGGGTATTCTTGTTTACCAGAGAGGAGATCCGGTACAAGAATCGAGTTCGTTGGTTGACTTTTTTTTATTACCTTGGATGCCATTTTGTCACAGGAAAGATTTGCCTCTAGGATGGAACCTAGGTATGTAATTTCATCTTTCCTTGTGACAATATTGTCACCCACTGTAACTGAGAAACCGTCGGTCTTGCTGAGTTTATTGTTTGTGTGGTCCAGGCAAATAAATTGCATAGGAGTTGGTTTAACCCTTTCACTGCCACATGACAGAAGGTTAACACGTTGTGTGATAGTAAAGGGTTAACCTTCTGTCGTGTGGCACTGAAAGGGTTAACCGGATGTTGTGTGGCAGTGAAAGGGTTAATATTCTGTGTATTGTTGCAGTGAAAGGGTTAACCGTTTTGGTAGTGTGGCAGTGAAAGGGTTAATTAATAATTTGGTAGTGGTTAGTGAGTTAACCTCGTCTTACTTTCACACCTAGTTTTTTTTTTTTTTTTTTTTTTAATGGTCCAAATCAAAAGTAGGGTTGTTACTTGTGTTACAGTTTTTATTGGTTCGGTTATGTTTCACATTGACAAACAAACCATACTCTCTAAACAAAGCCATGTGATCATGCAGGTCAGCCTTTTATTGGACATCATTATTTTTATTCTAATGAACATTTTCTAATTCACTGTTGGTGATTCACAATGGGCTACTATCTAGGGTACTGTGACATAAATTATGCATGCAAGGTATCCGTTTGGTATTATAATATTTGGCTATTTGGAACTTACCAACTAAATACTGGTAAATAATAACCTCGTGAAAAATCGCACTTTTGCAATATGGTAAACTGGCAATAAATACTGTCCACTAAGCTTTATTAAATGGGCTATTATTTCACACCTCAAACAAACTGCTGCAAGGTTCACTTTAGTTTGTTGCGGACCAGAGTTCAATTCTGGTGTTCACACCAACCCAAACAAATTGCACCAAGGGGTTAAAAACTCCAGGGTTTGGTTTAAGAGATTTTAAATATTCACAAGCTTGAGTTCGTTTTTATTCATGAAATGAAGCTCATATCTCGGGTAGCAAATTTGGAAGTGTGATTTCTCTGCTTGTCTCAACATTGCCAATTCATTCTGACGTACGGTACAGACTCACTCCCCTCGTCAGGGTCCTCATGAGCTGAATCTTAAATCAAGATGGAGGTTTTTACATTAGAATGATTTTAATATGGAAGGTAAAGGACTGTGTTGGTTGTTGAACTAGATCCTGTTTTGTATCATCTAGCATGTGACTACAACCGAAATCTAAAATAATTAGACCACTATGGTAATTGTTTTTAAGTGATTGACCTTGCTGCAGCTCTTGTCGGTTCATATGCAATCCAGTGGGTTAACTGCAACATGAATATCCTCCAATATGTGCAAATATTTATTCCATTTTCAGCACGTCTGTGACTTGAAACCTGAGTATTCCAAATGAGAAATAATTGCAAGCTATGTGCAATGCCAAGAAAGTGCATCTGTACTAGAAAGTGTTCTAGTTGAGACACCACAGTATAATATGAGCATTTCACTGATTGACTGAGAGCTGCACCCTGCTCAAGCACTTACACAAAGTGCAATGCCTGAGTGGCAAACGGTGAGTGATTGACTGACTGTGTGTACAAGTGGATGGCATTGCCAGTCAGAGGTGCTTTGTAGTAGTCGTTTTATTTTATTCAGTCATCACACACAATACAAGATGCACAATCAACGGTCTTTGATTTTGGCAGTGACTGAAAAGGTACAGGCTGAAGCATAATGCGTATATATGCCTGTCCTAATATTACTATCAAATTAAGGCTTCAAAACAAACAAACAAAAAATAACTAACAATTATTAATATTTGTAACCTTCAAAAATAGCTATACAAACCATTTTCCTTAAACCAAAAGCAAATTACTTATTCTTAAATTGATATCAGCATTGTTCCACAAGTTAACCTCAACAATATAAATGCATATCCTTTTAATTCCTTTCTTAGGTTTTTGAACAGTAAACTTACAAACGTCTCTCAAATCATAATTTTCTTTCCTGTAATGAAAGAAAGACCTTTGTACACAGTCCAGAACTAACTTTGATTTAGCTCTGTACATTATTTGCATTCTTTTTTATAATAAACCAAATTGTTAAATTAAAAGTAAAACACGTATTGCTTTCTCCATTGGATTGTGCTATTTTAGACCTCTTCCACTCATTGAAACACAATTTCCCACAGGGCTTGGCCAATTGTTTGATCTTCATCCTGGCCGCCTCTGTGACTGTGACTGGTGCTCTGTTGGCCGCTCTCTCCAAGCTCTGATGGCACATACTCTGCACCACCATTAGGTGGCATCGTCACAAACCAATGCTCTTCACAGTGGTCTGTAGTAGAAAAGATGTTTGCTGTTCTTGTGTTTAAATGGAGCGTCTTTATCGCCTGTTTACGGTGTGTTCAGTTGTTGCCTGATTGCCTGCTCTTAATGCATGTTTAGCTATATTGTTATGCTTGCTTAAATATGAGAGTCCTATATGGTTTTAAAGGGAATATACCATATTTATACTGGCATTGTTGGTTTGTGTGGGCGTGGGGCGTATTATACAAAATATATAGCAAGTAAATAAAAAAAAAAAACATGACTCCTATAATTTGCTTGTTGAAATTATGTTTTGTATTAAAGGGGACCTATTGTGATAATTGCCTTTTTCCTGTGTTTTGCATTGTTTTTACAGAATGAGGGGTTGTCCTGACACTGAGAAATAATGTGCATTGTGCCTTTTCTGCACTTCGGCTGTGACAAGAACCCTCCCTCTTGAAACGAGCCATTCAGAATTGCAGCCACAATCGCCATAGTTAATAAGGTGTATGTAGTGTAGTAATGTATGTGCATGTGGAGATATCTTGATAAAATCTGTGTACAAGATGGCGTCTCACACATAAGGAACCAAAGGTGCAGATAATCTATTTGGAACTCTTCACAGTGAATCCTAGTATTTGAGTAGGTGGATGCTTACATTACAATCCATTAAGTAATGCTGAAATTCAAGACTCGGATATCGAAACCACACAACAATCTCCATTAGAACGACTTTATTAGTGTACAGAAATGCCATTCATTAGTTATAATACATGTGAACCACAATAACACTGTTAAGACTTTTGGCACCAAGCTGCTCCACCGTATCAGCCTTTTAAAGCCGTGACCTTCCAAAATTCAGAACCTGGAGAGGGAATTTGGTAGAGGTATTTAACTAGTTACATTTTCTACAGTATACTGTAGTAGTGTACTACAGTAATAGTAGGCTTGGGCACAAAAAAAATGCCATGAGACTATTTCTCTGAACATTTTCCCATGTAATGTCCTATAATGGTATTCAAAGAGTACCCTTGCAGCCTGTCTCTCCATTTATGAAAAATGCACAAAGTGGGCAAGAGGGAGAGAGAGAAGGTGAAGGAGGGGTGTCTATGATAGCAGGACTGGGGCACTATAGTCGGAGGAGGCAGTGGTTTTACAACTGAGTGAGGAGTCATTCATTTATAGCTTAGCAAAAGGCCATCTAATCAAAATAATCATACATTTGTTCATTTAACTAACTGTTCTATCTAACCTCGGATAAGTCCAAAATCTTCTATAAAGGGGTTATAGTATGCAGGTTAAGCGATCATTTTATCATCCTATGTACCCACAAAACTAAAACAAAGGCCAGCTGTCGCAAAACCAGTCACATCTAGGGACCTCAAAATATACTCTAGTGAGGCCTTTAACCATGAACTGGAGAGCCTGGACTGGTCCGATGAGCTCAGGGGTACACTAGTTGATGAAACATGGCTTGGCTTCAAAACCAAATTCACTCTTATCAATCAATACTTAACAACATGGATCCCCTGAGAACCACCAGGGTTAAAAATCGCGCTGAGCCATGGATGCATTCGGACATACTGACCGCTATGAAAACCAGAAACAAAAAATACTCCGAACTTCATAAAAGTCAGTCAAAGCTCACTGTGATCTCCAAGCCCATGTGGGTAAACTCGGACAACAACGAAACAGGCTAAGAAACTATGTAAATACCATGATCAAAAAAATGTAAATTTATTTTTGTCAATGATGAAACTGAAGAAAACAAAAACAAACCCTGTGAGCTTTGGAAATTACTCAACAATCAACTAGGCTGCAGTAAGAAACTGAAAACCAGGTTAACAAACATCAAGATTAACACAGACAACACTCATCACAGACAAGCTGGATGTGGCCAATTACTTAAACATATTCTTTACGAACATAGCCACAAGCCTGGTTAACAAACTACCCTCCAACTCTGGGCATTTTGGTGTAGAACACATCCTAGCCTTCTACAAAAACCTAGGTGTTCGCAAAGACGATTTTAAACTTGTAATGGTAACAACTGATGAGCTATTCAAAAAAGAAACTTGAGCGCCCTCCAACCTAACAAGGCCACTGGCCATGACAATATCCCCTCCAAATTTCTCAGAGACTCAGCAGTCACCATCACCCACATAATAAACCTCTCCATAAAACAGACACATCCCCAAAGATTTCAAAATTGCGAGACTGTCCCCCTGCACAAAAAAGGCAGCAAATTAGACCCAGGCAACTACCGCCCTGTTTCTATTCTTACCTCCATCTCGAAAGTCGAAAAGTACCTTGCAGAAAAAAATGTATCTACGAATTCCAATCTGGTATTCGGAACATCCCATTCCACTGACTCATGCCTTCTCTATTTGAACGACCACATCAAACACAAGGTGACAGTCAATCACTCCATTCTGATTTATAAGCTAAAAGCAATTGGTTTTGATAGTTCATCAGTGAGCTGGATGCAATCCTACCTGGAGGGGAGAGAACATATGGTGAAGGTGAACGGTATACTGCCCCCCCTCCCAGTGAGCTGTGGTGTTCCACAAGGAAGCATACTAGGACCTTTACTGTTTCAAATGTATGCAAATGACATGACATCAGCTTGTGACTGCAACTTGTTCCTGTTCGCGGATGACTCGGCCCTGCTGGTCTCTGACGGGGACAAGTTGCAGGTTGAAAAAGCCCTCCGCTCTGAACTCGGTAGAATCTGCACCTGGCTCACTGATGACAAACTATCAAAAACGGAATCCATTCTCTTTGCAAATCAAATAGCAAACTCAGCAAGGCCAATGGCTTCTCTGTTACAGTGGGTGACAATATTGTCACAAGGAAAGATGAAATTACCTACCTGGGTTCCATCCTAGAGGCAAATCTGTCCTGTGACAAAATGGCAACCAATGTAATCAAAAAAAGTCAACCAACGAACAAGATTTTTTTACAGGATCTCTCTGGTAAATAAGAATACCTTTGTTTTGTGTTGCGCTATTATTCAGGATATTCTAGTATTTCGTATTTTAATATTCTGATATTATTCAGGGTACTCCAGTATTCTTTCTTTGATATTTTTCAGAATACTCCAGTATTCTGTCTTTGATATTGTAATACTATGTCTTTAATAGTGTGATAGTATTGAGGATAATCCAGTATGCTGTCGTTAATATTGTGATATTATTCAGGATATAGTAAGGGACTGGGTGTTATTTAGGAAATTGAGGGGGTGGGTCAGAATGGAGGAGGGACATAAATACTTTTTTTAAGGACAAGGGAGGGACCTGTATTTGTAATATTTGCGATGGGGAGGGACATGCTACTTTTTGGTTTTGTCTGTTTAAGACTTTGTAGATGTACAGTAGCTGCAGCAGGCTCCGTAGTACGGAGATGTGCTTCAGGTGCACAACCGCAATACCCACATGGGTCTCCCGGCTCGTATTCATCATAATCACACAAAACTCTCAGTTTGTCCTTCATTTTGCCAAGGAGTATTGATGAGGTGGGGGGGGGGGGGGGGTCAAACCTTGGCCAATCAACATCCACGCAAATGTCTAAAAGTTGTCAATTTTGTTATGCACGGCTCAGTACAGTTGTATTCAACCAGAGAGTGAGACTACCCGGCCAGAAATACAATGGTCAATAGATATTTCAAACTGTGTATGATTTGTCGCCTTTTCCTAATTTTCTCTCCAATCTGCCATGATGCTGTGTTCCGAATTGGATAGACACAGCATGAATAGGATAGATGCAAAAAAGTTATGATTTTCCAAAAACGATGACAAATATGTCAATTTGACATGCATAACTCATGATGATGACATGTAGGGGAGATCTTGCTGGTAACGGAGCAGTCGAGATAGGACAGAAAACTTGCAATTAATCTTTTATTTGTTTCTCTCGATGCACAACTTTCCAAAAATCACTTTGGATTATTAATATTTCCGGGGGTCCAATTGAAGATACAAGCCAGTCATACAAGTTGTTTTTGATGGTGAATGCAATGGTGGTGTCTGTTTCAAAATGCCACCACGGGAAGTGCATTATGTCTGCACTCAAAGGCCCAAAAAGGCTGTGTGGGGTCCACCACAGTTTCAATATCGGTTAGGATCTGGAATATCTTAAAGTGCATGCCAGGTATTACCTCTGCCCTCATTAAATGTTATTTCACAAACCCTACATTTCCATGTTCCAAGAATTGCTTTATCCTGAAGTAGATGATGCAGTGTTACTGTTTTTTACAGTGTTACTGTCCAGAGCTGATGTTGATGTACTGTGAGTTTTTTTGTGTGTCTTCTCACATTATTTTGATTAGACATAAAACATGTAGCCTATTATTATTATTATTATTATTATTATTATTATTATTATTATTATTATTATTATTATTATTATTATTATTATTATATCATGTAGTACTAGTCAGCCTTTGTTCTATCTCACCTTCCATGCAACAATGTTAGACAAAGCAATATTCCATGAGTTGGTGGTGTGGGGCAGTGCTCCACTTTTGAAAATAGTTGTGGTTATGATATAACCTACTAGCTAACCACCACAGAATTAACCACATCATCAAAACATCACCCCCTATCCCACAATGTCGGGCAGTCCCTTTCAGTCACTTTCACCATACCTGAAGACGGCATTATGCTGCATCAACTTTGACCCTCCATTCCATATTCGTACCTTTCACATAGACCTATAGTTAGACGAAGCAATATTCCGTGGCTTGGTGCAGCTGAGGGGATAGTGGCATGAGACAGCGCTCCACTTATGAAAATAGTTGTGGTTATGATTATAACCTACAAGCTAACCACCTCATAATTAACCACATCATCAAAACATCACAAATACCTGAAGACGGCATAATGCTACATCAACTTTGACCTCCCCATTGCCTGTTCATACTGTACCTTTCCCACAGAATGGCATACCGGCATAATCGGGTACGATTCCTAGCTTGATGTGTAGCTAAATTGGTTGGTGACAATTTTGCATGTAATGGGGTGATATATTTATAGCTTTAATAGTGCCTTTTATGTGTGTTGTTTGTCATAAATTATTTATAAGGTTATGGAATGGAATGATCAGTACAGAATGCATAAATCGACAACAACCAATTTAGCTACACATCAAGCCAGGAGTCTTACCCCATTATGCCGGCATGCTGTTCTGTGTGAAAGGTATGAAAGGGAATAGGGGGGTCAAAGTTGATGCAGCCTTATGCCGTCTTCAGATATGGTGAAATTGCCAGGGTGGTTTGGCCCCAGTATTTGTGTGATGTTTTGATGATGTTGTTAATTATGTGGTGGTTAGCTAGTAGGTAATATCATCTACTTCAGGATGAAACCATTTCTGGGACATGGAAATGTAGGGGTTGTGGAATAACATTGAATGAGGGCAGGGGTAATAATTGCACCTTGCACGCACTATAATATATTCCAAATCCTAACCAATATTGAAACGGTGGTGGACCCACACATGAAGTCATATTTAACATGTTTGTGTCTTTATTTTGTTAGAACGCATTGGAAGGTTTTGCCAAAATGGAACACCATGCACTTAAAAATTACGCTCTCAGTCTTAACTCTCTGCAGGGCTTGACATTACCCCAGCCACTAAAAAAGTGGCTTTTTGGACCTTTCAGCGCAGAAATAAGGCACTTGTGGTGGCATTTTGAAATGGACATGACCATTGTGTTTGTCGTCAAAAACTACTTGTAGGACTGCCTTGTATCTTTGTTTGGACCGCCAGAAATATTAGCAATAATATTTGGAAAGTTGTGCATCGAGAGAAATGAGAAAATAAAATAAAAGACTTGCAATTTCTCTCCTCTCCTATATCGTCTGCTCCGAGCCAGCAGCACCTACAACGTCAAACAAACAAAACCAAAAAGTACCATGTCCCTCCCCATCGCAAATATAAAAAATACAGGTCCATCCCTAGTCCTAAAAAACACATTTGGGCCACCCCCTCGATTTAATAAAAGATATATTTTTTTTTATGCAGTCATGTCATCACAAACACTGGCAAAGGGTACAAATATAAATAATATTCCTAACAATTCAAGTCTTTGTAACACAAAATGTCCTGGTGGGGGACCCCCTTTTTAAAAGTGGCCTGACTGGGGCTATATTTCGCACTATATTTACTGGCCTGAATGATTTCACCAGTCTGGCCCTGGTTAAAAGCCTCCAATGCTTATTAGTGTGTGTGCGTTTGAACGTTTGCATGTTTCAACCATACATTTCCGTTTATAAAAAATAATTATAATAATTGTAATAAAAAAAAAAAAAATGTATACCTCCTCTCTGACACTGTTATTTCAGGGGTCGCGGCCTGAAAACTTTGGGAACCCCTGCCCTAGAGGAAGAAAGCCTAGCTTCTCCTCATCTTCCCCAGGCTCATGCTCCCTGCTCCCCCTCCAGCACCGGAACCCACAGCCATTGTGGGGGATTATTTTAGGGCGCCTGCGTGCCAAGATCAGGATCTATTGTGCCCTCGCTTCCCAGCTTCCTTATGTCACCAAGCGACATGAGAATGTGTTGAACGTAAAGGGGCTTGCCAATGCCTGCCTGCCAATGCCTTACGCAGGTTGAAGGCCAGGTCCAGGAGTGTTTGGATAAGCTGCTGGCCTATCGGTTCTTTGCCCAGAAATAATGTGGCGCCCTGACCAAAAAACATTACCTAAGGAGGGTCAATCGGCGCTCAATCTCAGCAAGTTAGCCGACAAGCCAGTTCTCATGTCTGCTTATCCAATTAGGATGCAGCACATAGACCCCAATGGCATGTTAAATCTGTCTATGTTATCAAGTATGATACAGGTCGCAATTTTCACCTGGTTCATCACGACCCGAGAGCGTTCATCACGACCAGAGAGCGATCATCACAACCCAAGAGCGTTCATCACGACCAGAGAGCGCTCATCACAACCCAAGAGCGCTCATCACGACCAGAGAGCGCTCATCACAACCCAAGAGCGCTCATCACAACCAGAGAGCTCTCATCACAACCCAAGAGCGCTCATCACAACCAGAGAGCGCTCATCACAACCAGAGAGCGCTCATCACAACCCAAGAGCGTTCATCACGACCAGAGAGCGCTCATCACAACCCAAGAGCGCTCATCACGACCAGAGAGCTCTCATCACAACCCAAGAGCGATCATCACGACCAGAGAGCGCTCATCACAACCCAAGAGCGCTCATCAGCGGAAGCTTCCGTGTGTGCCACTACGAGATGCTGTTGGGTCTTCCCAGCCTCCTCATGAGTCATGGCCATTCAACTAAGGTATTCCTAACTGTGGCTACAGAGAGTGCAGTGCCTTCGATAGAGATAGTATCCACTCCATCACAGGGCTACAGTCTCACAGTCATTTTCAATCGAATTACTTTTCTGTGGCTGGCCGCAGAGCTAGTGACTCACATATACTCTCAGTGAGCATAGCTCAGCCAGGGGCCGGTGTCCTCTCCTCTCTCAGGCTGATATGAGCTGATATGAGGACCCGGTCCCTGCCACTGTGGGCTGTGGAGATGGCTGCACCCATGGGGGGGGGGGGGGGGGGGGGGGGGGAGTGTAGTGTTGAAGAAGGTTGTAGATGTAATCAGGTGCTAGGGAGTGGAGGGCTTTGTAAGTGAGGAGACAGATCTTAAAGTCAATCCTATACTTGACAGGGAGCCAGTGAAGTGAGGAGAGGACAGGTGTGATGTAGTGGGAGCTCAGAGAGTTTCCTCCTCGCTGGATGGATACAGCTCTGTCTGGCATCTTCCCACTCTATGGTTCATCTGGGCCTTCTCCACATGAGACAATGACAGAGGTGGTTTTCCAGCAGGAAAATAGAACCTGTAAGAGGCAAGAGAATACTGTTGGGGGTCCCCATCGTCTGTAGTGTGCGACCTCAGCCACTGTAGGGAGCCAGAGACCCTTGTGAAGGGTGTCCTCATGGCATCACATCTCATGTGACAGTCTTCTTCACTGATGTGTCCCTCATGGAATGGGGGGGGACGGGGACATGTCGGGCCAACTCGGTAGGGGGCAGTTGGCCTGCTCTACCCACCCTACACATCAATGTGTCGGAACTGAAGGCGGTGCTTTTAGTCATCAAATAGCTTGTAGCTCTTGTCAGAGACGGTCTGACAACTGCATGCGCTCCCCATCGGTTAAGCTCTGGCTTTCGGGTTAGGGTTATGGGATGTGGGAGCGGACTTGATGTCTTGGGGGGAGTCCTGTTTGCGAGCAGCCAGTCCCCATTAGACTTTTGACTATACAATATGTAAAGATATTACTTGTGGCTATAACATAACGTATATTATTATGTACATTCTTTCCTGTGGTCGATTAGTACTTTATTAACACAACACATCATCAATAAGCAGAAAAGTTCTGTGATCTCAATTCCACATCCTCATCAAAGTAGGCCTACTGTCTCCAACAGCACTAGCAGTCATTATTCAGAAATGTGCTTTAATTACAGCAATACCAGTATTTCCACGCGTGTAGGGTTTGAATGATTATAAGGACACTTATTAGGAACGTAATCACTCTCCTATTCATGTTTATCTTGTTTCATTTAAAACAGATACCAAACATCGAGATGTTCTCTATGTCAAATCATGGCACAATGGATTGTGAAGTATTATATAATACCATTTCCAAACTGTATTTGAACCTGATTCAAAGGCCATTCTAAATTCAGGTCAATTATAGGTATGCCTACAGTGAAGTATACATACATTGTCCACATTAGTCCACCTTTACCATTCACATCGTATTATTTCCCAATCCCAGTCTCGGTGGCGGTAAGCACATTCTCACATCAAGTTTTTTAACATTTCTTATCCCAACTTCTGCTTAGAAAGTGGTGTATGCATCTTTCCAGCCCTGTTTAGTACATACAGTACGCAATTGTTATAAATGAGGCCCCTGGGGTGGCACAGTGGTACAGTGGTTAGCACTGCTGCCTCACAGCAAGAAGGTCCTGGGTTCGAACCCCAGCAGTGGGCCTTTCTGTGTGGAGTGTGCATGTTCTCCCTGTGTTCGCGTGGGTTTCCTCTGGGTATGCATGCATATGCTCTGACATGCATGGTAGGCAGGGACTACAGATGAAAACGAGCTCATTTGCTAATTCTGGCACATTTACATTGATGTTGATTAATTTGCACTGTCCCTGGGTAAAAAATAAATAAATTACTTAACTTAACTTATAATGGGAGCCCACAGTACAGATGGCAGACCACTCCAGAGCGCAAGTCTCCGACAACTGTTGCTATACCCCACCCCGATGTTGGCTTCAGTTCCATCATCTAACCATCATCATCTTTCAGCCTTCTCCATGACAGGCACAGATGTCTACCCACCAGGGGCCTCATTTACAAACCATTGCTTTTCTTTTCTCGGCAGGTCCATTGTGTTCATAGTGCAGTTCAATCATAAAAGTACAAAACAATGCATTGCACAGACCAAATAGTTATTTATACATTTTGTATTATTTATTTAAAAAGCTAAAAAACACCCACATCCCACCCCAGGACCCACAGTACTACAGATACACACTATTCACAATGCGTATCAGATACATAATACACAATAGACATTTGCATTCTAATTACATTACAATTGGTTACACAAGGTTCTTCAATGATTTCGCTGCTGTGAGCCACCTGCAGTATTCAATGTGTCCTCTTTAGCCCCATTTTTCTGGGCTGTTGAAATCTCCAGAATAACATCCAGACAATGTAGTCTCCATTGCCTTCTAGGCAACAAATGTGGTGGTTTCCAGCATACAATGATAATTTTCTTAGCAGCTGAGTGTTAATCCTGAAAGCACTACACCAGCTGTTCTCAAACTACGGGTAGCGACCCAAAGTGGGGTTGCGGGTAGGTGACAGCACATTGGCAACTAAAACATTTAAAAAAAGAAATCGAGAGAAAGACAGACGAGCCCAACTCAGATTGAGTTTTCCACCTGGAAGCTGTTTGCATTTGCCATGTCTCGCCCCTTCATCAACGGAGGCAGACACAGTATTCCAAGGGTCCTACTATTCACCACAAAGTACCAGAAAATACCCTAAAGTACCCCAAAGTACCCCAAAATACCCCAAAGTACACAAAAATACCCCAAAATACCCCAAAGTACCCTAAAATACCCCAAGGTACCCCAGAATACACCAAAGTACCCCAAAGTATACCACAAAATACCCCAAAGTACCATAAAATACCCCCAAAGTACCCCAAAATATCCCAAAGTACCCCAAAATACCCCAAAGTATACCCCAAAATAACCCCAAAGTACCCCAAAATACATCAAAGTACCCCAAAGTATACCCTAAAATACCACAAAGTATCACGGAATACCCCAAAGAACCTCAACGTTCCCCAAAGTATACGAATACCTCAATGTACCACTAAATACTGGCTCAGAGGTAGAGCAGGTCAACTAATGATCATATGGTCAATGGTTTGGTCAGTGGTTTGAATCCCAGCTCTTTCTGTTCACATGCCGAAGTGTCCTTGGGCAAGACACTGAACCCCAAATTGCTCCCAATGAGCAGGCTAGCACCTTGCATGGCATCTGGCTGTCATTGCTCTGTGAGTGCATGTGTGAATTGGTGAAGGAGAGGCAATTATAAAGCTCTTTGTGCAGGTAGGAAAGCACTATATATGTGCAGTCCATTTCCCATTCCCAAAGTACCACATATTTTCAAAACAAATGTTTATTTTAATATATTATAATCTCCAAATGTAATAACATCTGTATTGAACACTGAACAAACAGTTAACAGTATACAATATTTTTTTTATATATAAAATATTTTAAATTTTAAATTTTCAACAATAATTTCAGTTTGGAAGCCTGGGAAAGTCTTCAGAGAATAGTGAATCATAGTTGTTGTCATCATCTTGTCTGATATTGTTTACGTTAACCATGTTGTCTTGGAGGTCAGGGTCACACTTCCTTTTGTCATTGACTTTAAGGCGAGACACCCCAGGTGAATAGGCAAATATACTTTTTTTTGTTGATTTTGATATTTTGTTATATTTTGCTTCCTAAACATGTCTTCTATGAAACTAGTGACAATAAAACGTCAATAACACACATTTAGTTGTTTATTTTACTTCATTTTGCCTTATTGCATCCATAAAGTGCACATATTTAATGGGGAAGTGCCTCATTTGCATATATAAACATACATTTCAGAAAACTTGCAATATATTTTTTCTTAGTTTATATGTACATAACAAACTGGGAATGTTTCATAGTGATATCTATTCAAATATTCTTTGCCTATTAGGGGGTACTACACTGTACTACACTGTTTGTAGCCTGTGTGTAGTTCTGTTCAGTTCAATAACATCATTATTATTCAGTTATCAGGCATGTGTTTAGGTTGTCTATTACTAATGGTTTAATTAGGTATTGTGTTTGCAAATATCTGTTTCAAAAAAAAAGTATGGCATTTTACAATACAGAACTTTGAAGGCGTTTTCCCAAAAATTAGTTTTACGAGTTTTTCCTCATACTCTGAGCCAGAAATCTCCACTTCAGTAGCACTCACATACACCAAACCTTCCAGTTCTATTCATATCTATGTTCTGAAGGTATTTACAGAAGGGTTTGTTGATATCGCATTCATACCCTGATTTATATCACATTATATTCCTAAAAACATGGCGAAATATGGAATTTTACCATAAAAATTTACTGAATGGAGTATTTTCTAATTTATGGAGTGATAAAAAGAGATATCCAAAATCCCCTCTGTAATAACCTTTGGCTCTAATATGTCAACAAAATGAAACTATAATTTTGAAAATGGCTTTATCCAATGTTCAGATTTCTGTCCTGGAATTATATGCAAATTAGTGCGTATTTAAGTAGAGCATGCCTCATTTGCATATTTAAACATACAATTTCAGAAAACTTGTAATACAAAAAAGTCTTGTCTTAATATAAGTAATCAACTGGGGAAGTTTCATTGTGATATCTCTTAGTTACATTTTTACCCTATTCACCTGTAGTGTCTCGCCTTAATTGTTGTCTTAGTTGTGTCATGGTTGTTTTCAGTGTTTGCACGTTTTCTGGTTGGAAGCCTTGGAAAGTCTTCTTCACTGAATAGTGAATGTATGTTCAAGCATGCTCATAAGAGTTTTTTTTTTAAGATGACACAGAATGTAATGTAATCACACAGTTAGAATGTTTTGTTATGCTGTCATGTCTCTTTTCTTCCGTCATTACTGGAATTTGTTAAACAATTTCATACTGTTCTGCAGTGGCGTCGCGTGGGTAAAATAACAGGGGAAGCCAAAAAAAAATTATTAAAAAAAAAATTATTAAATATTTTTATTAATAATTTTTTTTTTCTTTTTTTTTTTTTAAGTCAAGCAGTCACCATGTACACTACAGTATGGCCCGGCGGCCAGTCAAACTTTCTTTTTATTTATTTAACAGATTGCAGAATGGGTACAATACAGTACGGCTCAATACACACAATTGTATAAGGGGATGCAGACCAGAGAAAGACGTTTGTCTTGTTTACATCAGGGTCATTAATACTGCTGGAGCATTGGTTAATTTTTGGTCCGATTTTTCCTTGCGCGATTTTGCGCGCCACGTGGGAGCAAATTCGAGACACATATTCGGTTGCAAAAAGGTGTCCCACGGTCTCTTCTATGGCCGTGAATATTTTCACGCGGATCGGAATCACGGCGCGCCCGTGGGACACTTTTCCGTTTCGGCGAGTTTATTCCACGCTTAATGTTTTCCTTTTCTAAACATTTTAGGGGCTACATGTGAATCAGTAAAAGTTGCGGGACACCCAGATGTTTCCACGATAGAAAGCTCGCGTGGATCCCATAATAGGCTCACTTAATACAGCGTTTTTAAAATCACGCGACATTTTCAGAGTCGCGAGCCGACCTTTTCCCCTCGTTTTCGATGATGGAAGTGATTTAGGAAAAGCTTCGGCACGCCGAGAGGTCTCCGTGGATTTAATCTCGCGAGGATCGGGGCAATATTCGGCCCGTGGGAACAGTTACGGGTTAATACAATGTTCAGAGTGCAGAGGGGAAAATATGCTGAGTGTTTTCCTCTCAGCCCCGTTTTAAACTTTTAGGGTGTGGCAGTCAGCTCGAATCTGATTGGCTAGGATCGGATTTGGACTCTATAATGCTGGAAGCCTGGAGAAAGAGACCTACCATCTGCCTCCTCTCCTGCTGCAGTGAGCATAGTGAGGCTGACAGTGTGTTAGAGGGAGTGAGAAGGAGAAGAGGGAGAAATTAAAAAAAAAAAAAAAATTATAACACAGATGCACAGATGAAAAAGAATGTAAACTATATTAAAAAAAAATTATATATATATATATTTTTTTTCATATTTCATATTTGATATTAATTCATATTTTAATATTAGGGAGGCATGGCTTCCGTTGGCTTCCATAAGGATTCGCCACTGCTGTTCTGTTATTATTGTTGATGTTGTTTTTTTTATTTTTTTTTTTTGATCTTTTTCCCCCTCCATTTTCCTCCGATTTTCTCCCATCCCAATGTTAGTCGTATGCCAATTCCCAGTCCCTTCCTGGTCGCTGCGCACTTACCCCCCACAGTCAGATCATCTGGGAGAGTGGAGGCTACCACGTGCTTCCTCCGACACACGTCCAGCCAATCACCGCTTCTTTTCACCTGGCAGCGCGGATTCTCATCGAGAGGGCGTAGCGTGTGGGAGGACCACACTATCCCCCTCAAGTCCTATCCGCGCTTAGCAGGCGCCCCGACCGAACTGTAGGAGTCGCTGTTTACAACGACCCGGACCCACCCCGCCAGCTTCTCCCACCCTCTAATACAGCCAATCGTATCAGTGCAGACGGCCAGCCAAGCTGGTGACAACCCAGGAGCTGTGAGCTGGATTCGAACAGGCGAATCCAGCTCACAGCTCCGGGGTTGGTGACGAACGCAATCTCCGCTCGGCCACCTAACCGCCATTATTGTTGATGTTGTGTTGTTATTGTTGAAAATTTAAAGTAAAAAATATTTGATTTGAAAATATGTGGTACTTTGGGAATGCAAGCTATAACACTGACGAAGGAATATGTAATTCCGAAACATGTTTGTTTCAGGCTGCCATTAAATTCTTGAACCTGAGAGTGCTGGTCTAGCTTCACTGCTTCTTTTTTATATAGTTCTTTGGGAATGGGAAATGGACTGCACATAATATAGCGCTTTCCTACCTGCACAAAAAGCTTTATAATTGCCTCTCCTTCAATTCTTCAATCCCAATTCACGCATGCACTCACAGAGCAATAATAATAATAATAATACATTTTATTTGGAGGCGCCTTTCAAAACACCCAAGGTCACCTTACAGGGCATAAAAACAAAACAGTCAAGATTAAAACAATGGTCTTGGCAAAAGTGTCAGTGGAGTTAAAAACAAGACAAACAATGTATTCGTATGAAATATAAAACGGTGGCACAGAGGGTACAGTATGTCCAGTATGCAAGGCAGTTAAAAGACAAGGTTAAGAAAAAAATAAGACAAACAACAGGAAGTATAAAGAAAAAAAAGTGAAGTTAAAATAACAGACAAACAAACAGCAGGGGGTATAGGGCAGTGACGGAGGTTATAGTGAATATGCGAGTTTGAACAGGTGGGTTTTCAATTGTGATCTGAATGATGAGAGTGAGTCAGACTGTCGGATATGTGGGGGCAGGGAGTTCCAGAGTCTGGGAGCCGAGCAGCTGAACGCTCGGGCACCCATGGTGCTGAGGCGTGAGCTGGGGATGGAGAGGAGTCCAGTAGAGAGGATGAGCGGAGGGTGCGAAAGGGGGTGTAATCCTGGAGGAGGTCAGTGATGTAGATGGGGGCTAGATTATGCACTATGCTGCACGAATCCGCTTCAAAAACCCTCGACCAGGGGCGCCCTCGTGGCGCACCGCATAGTGCCTCGCACACCTACGCGGCCGTCCCGGGTTCGCCTCCCGCTCCCAGGGGATAATTTGTCGCATGTCCTCCCCACATCTTCTCCCGTTCTCCCTCTCCTCTGTCGGTCTTAAAAGCTGTAAAATGTATTTTATTTTTATTTTTATTTTTTGATCCACTTTTTCTCCCATTTTTTCTATATTTTCTCCCATCCCAATTTCGTATCATCCAATTCAACCCTCCCCTGTCACGAACGCTGTTTCTTGCCTCCCACAAGCCGGCTGCAATGTGGACTAAGTCATACATAGCACAAGTCCCCTCCGGTACTTGAGGTAACAGCAGTCGCATCTTTTCACCTGCGCAGCTCGATCTCTCAGTGGCGAGGAGTAACGCGTGGGAGGCTCACGCTGCCCCCGACACTTCCTGATTCCACTGCGCAGGCGCACCAACCGACCTGTAGGAGTCGCTGTCCACAACGCCCGATCCCCACCCATCAGTTTCCCACCCCCTAATACGGCCAATGTGTATTAGTACGGACGACCAGCTAAACTGAAAGCAAATGTGGAGCGCTGGGCTCGAACAGCCGAGCCCAGCGTCTCCAGATTTCGTGGCGAGCGCCTTGCCCACTACGCCACGTAGCCGCCCATGTATTTTATTTTTATTAAAAGAAAACTCGACCTGGCATATTGTGCGACGAAGGGAACAGCTCCCGCCTACCTCCGGTCAATGGTCTCTAACTACACACCCTGAGGACCCCTACGCTCTGCATCTTCTGGCCGCCTCAGACCTACTCCTATCCGAGCTCCGGGAGGGTCATCAAAGAGAGTCGCCTATTCTCTGTCCTTGCCCCACAATGGTGGAACAAACGTCCCACCTCAGTTAGGACAGCCGAAACCAGTCCAATCTTTCGCTGTCGACTAAAGACACACTTCTTCAATCATTATCTGAAATAAAACATTAACCTTACTGTCATGCACTTGTCCTAATAAATTATAATAACCTACACTGTAGCACTCAACACTTTGATGAACATTGTTACTCAACTGATAGAGTTGTGCCCTTCCTGATGACTTGTCGTACAGGACTTGTACGTCGCTTTGGATAAAAGCGTTAGCTAAATGACTAAATGTAAATGTGTCCCGCAAGCCGCAACAGAAGAGAATGTCCTGCATTTCAATAAACTCATATATAAAATGTTTAAATATATAGTTTTTATAGTATAAATAAATAGTATAAATATTTATTAATCACCAACCATGCACTGATGCCCCGCAAGAAGCCTGGCCTATACACTGACTAGTGTCTCCCTACTTGCCAGCACCCTGTCTTGCTGGGACAGAGAGATGCACTGCTGGCTACTGCAGTTTGAGTAGACTACATCCTGGCACTTTTGGTTTCACTGACCTCTGCCGATGTGCTCTATAGCAAGTTTAATTTCAGCCTGCCATGTCAAAGGGAAATCCAGCTGCTCCCCTTCCTACAGTAAATGCCTTTGAGAGGCTATTCTCCCTCATGACATACCAGAGAAATGGATGCAGTGTGGAGCTTTTTTTTTTTATCCACTTTTTCTCCCATTTTCTATTTTTCTCCCATCCCAATTTCCGTATCGTCCAATTCAACCCTCCCCTGTCTTTGAACGCTGTTTCTTGCCTCCCAAAAGCCGGCTGCAATGTGGACTAAGTCATACATAGCACGAGTCCCCTCCGATACTCGAGGTAACAGCAGTCGCATCTTTCCACCTGCACGGCTCGATCTTTCAGCGTCAGGGGTCTGGGCTTTGGAGGGGCCCCGCCCCCGTTGCTTCCTGATTCTACTGCGCAGGCGCACCAACCGACCTGTAGGAGTCGCTGTCCACAACGCCCGATCCCCACCCATCAGTTTCCCTCCCCATAATACTGCCAATGTGTATTAGTGCGGACGACCAGCTAAACTGAAAGCAATGTGGAGCGCTGGGCTCGAACAGGGAGGCGAACCTGTTTGAGCCCAGTCTCCAGTATTCGTGGTGAGCGCCTTGCCCACTGCACCACATAGCCGCCCTGCAGTGTGGAGCTTTTGAAGAGTGATTCAAGTCAAAGCAAATTTCTCTCCGACATGCTTCATAAACTCTTCATCGGAAGGCAAGAAATATGAATTAATCAAAAGACCTAGATGGTGCATCGTGCACTGCACTCTCCATGGTGCTGAAACCTTTGTGTCCATTTTACGAAATTATGTTTTGCGAGCGGTAGGCTAACATTAGAGATTCAAGAGGTTTATTTGTCACATACATACAATACACAAGGCATACAGTGAAATGCGGGTGGCCATGCCCGCATTGATTGTGCAAGAATACAATAGTAAATAAAATAGAGTATTAAGCTACAAATTAAAGGCACTGGGTCCTATGTACACTACTATACAATACAGTTTTACTCTATGTCCCTATGCTATACTTGCTATTACTAACTATACTATACAAGAACCACAACAAGTTCTTTCCAACCTGTTAAGCCTTAAGGTCCCCCTATAGGGGGACCCTGCTTTTCTTTATCATAAATCGATCAATAGAGACCGTATTAGATCCCCAATTATCATATCATGGGGTATCATTGGAAAGCCACACTCATTGGCTACAACCATGTGCAAAGATTTTCGAGATCGCCAAATGATTGACGGAGCTAGAGCCCCGGGAGTCGGGGGTGGTAATGTGTACTTTTGCGTACTTTGGGGCAATTACTGCAGCCCACTGAAACAATTGTAGCAAAACAGCTTATAGAAACGCTATTATGTGTCAGAAAATGCTTTATCGTCCAGTTTTCCAACAATCTTTTAAAAAGGTCCTGGAATTTGGTTTCCCATTTTGGTTTCAGAATATAGGAAATCGATTCAGATCAGATCACGGATTTTATCTGCTTGGATAGGCTACGCCAGCCCACTGAAACAACCTTGGAGCAAAACAGCAAACATTATGTCTCGAATACGGCTTTTTTATAACCCCCTTTGACTTTTTTTTTTATTCTTTTTTTATTTGTATTATAACAGCGTCATCTCTCCCTCTCTCTGCTTGCGGGAGAGAGGGGCTCTGATCGATGAATCAGTGACGGAAAATATGAATCTCTTGTCTCGACACTGCGGTCCTGGTCGAACTGCTCGCTGGAGCAATCGACCCTGCGCGCAGAGAGGCAGGTCCTATCTCTCAAGTTTCCCATCGTTCACATTCCTGTCAACGAACGGCTCATCACAAGAACGAACTTTAAGATAATTTACGCACGGAGTCGGAATATAATCGCGAACCCTTTTGTTGCGCTGTTCTTGACATAATGCAAGTTTACGTCGCTGTGTTCCTTCTTTATGGAGTGTCGGGTAAGTTGGCAAACTTGATGCACTGATGGATTCATTTAACACAAAGAATATGCCTCTTGCCAACGCTATAGGTATAGGATGGATGCTTGGGCAGGAGGTCTTCATTTTAAGTGCTACCTTAACATAATTAAAAAACGATTTATTTGACCTGCCTCAAATTCCTCAATCAATTTGCACTGTGTTGCCCAATGATGTCATGTTTGCTTGAACTTCCCAATTGTCTCTGGCTGGCGGCCATCTGTCACAAACACTTGACTGTACTAATTGTCACCACTTCCATCTGGACTATTATATATGTCGTTTCGTTTTATGATTACTACAAGGTTGGTTCAGGCTGCTAAACTATCAAAGAGGCTCTTGATTATATTCATAACACTCCGCCACCAGCAGCCGCTTGTCACAGCCACACATGTGGCTTCTTTTTTTATTTTGTAATTGGTCACAGAGTGTCTGCAGGTTGCACATAAGGACCAGTGGCCAGGCCATGTTTGCGGTGCAGCTATAGGCAAATTAATGAGAAGGTGTAGTAGCCTATAAGGTTTGCAGCAATTATACATTTTCTGATTCCTACTGTACAGATAGATGAGAGAGTACTGTCTTGCGTCCTCTCATATTTGTATAGTAGTACACTAACTCCTGCCTTGATAGGATTTTAATTAATTAGAAATAGTACACCCTGAAAAAATAAGGGTTACTAAAAGGGTTCCAGTCCTCTTTTTCATTTGGAGTATAGGCTGCCCTTTATGCAAACCAAAGCACAGAGCTGGTTCTTGGACAAAAGGTTGAAAGAGTAACCTTTTGCCATCCATTAATTTTCTGTTTAATTGCAGTGATTCAAGATTGGTCTTTTGTGTGATCATTTATTCTGATGTGTTGCGTTGACTCATGGCCCAATTCATATTCAGAAAGCCTATTAGGAAAATGCTGTATTTGATTGGTTAATTGCTTTTTTTTAATGGATGTCAGCAGACTGTCTCCATTAAAACACTAAACGCTAAACACTAAAGTGAATGAATGAATGAATGAATGAAACTTTATTTAACAGATTGCAGAATGGGTACAATACAGTACGGCTCAATACACACAATTGTTAAGGGGATGCAGACCAGAGAAAGACGTTTGTCTTGTTTACATCAGGGTCCCCCATTTTCAATTCATATTGACATTTATGACATACTCAACATACATGACATTTATGGCATAGGGACATACAGGTATTTAGTACTGTTACATTTGTGACATATACGATATTCAAATATACAGTACTGTTACCCATATATCCTGACAGAGTATGATGGGGAGGGGACTGTATTAGGAGGGGGTGGGTGGGTGGGTGGGAGAGAAATATACATACGGTGTGGAGGAGACTACATTTGGAGGGGGTGGGTGGGTGGGAGAGAAATATACATACGGCAAGTGTCATGTAGACCCTCATCAGATATCCAACCTGAAATGATCTTAAAGGACCATATGTCTTTAATGTTGTATTCAAGTGTAGTGTACACAGAGTCGTATTTGAGCAGATCTCAGCCTACCTTATAAGTGCCATTGATGTTGACAAGGGGTGGGAAATACTCTTGACCTGAAAGTAGTTTGAAAGCCTGCTATAGGCTTTTACCCTTGTGAAAACCACTAGGTCGTAAATATCGTCCCAAATGTTACTGTATTTACTCTACAGAAAGCCACTGAAATCGGCACATCGACCAGGAGCGCCTTGGGAGTTACATTAGTGGTTTTCACGGGTGAATTACCCACGCTTAGCGACTTTCAAAACTACTTTTTTTTCTCACAGAGTATTTCTCTGTTCAACTTTGGTGGCTATAGGGTGAAAAGAATGCACGCTCCTGTCTGCGGCAAGATCAGTGAGTGGTACGGTTGCAATCGGTTGTCCATTTAAAATAATAGAGGTGGTGGCGGTATTGTGTGTTGTGTCTGCACATGCCTTAACATCAGTATGTTAACAAAAAATGTGTCGCTTTGTCATTCACAACAAGTTGTAGCCTGTCCATCATCAAACAGTGGAGGGGGAGGGACACAAACAGTGGAGGGGGAGGGACACAGCACATGGCTCTGCATAAACACTGACCAGTAAAGGGGAGCAAGGACTAAGCACACACTAGGGATGGTACACACACACACACACACACACACACACACACACACACACACACACACACACACACACACACACACACACACACACACACACACACACACACACACACACACACACACACACACACACACACACACACACACACACACACACGTACGCTACCAATTTTATTATGTCTTGCTCCTTAGACATAACAATGCACAGCAATATACCGCCCTGTTCCTCGTACTGGGCTAACTGAGTTAGCCGGATAATTTTCAGGATAACTTGACTTAAGCCAGATCTTTCGGTTCCCCGACGCGTGGTTGTCTAAATCACTATGGCAACAGATCGAAAATTTCTAACCTGCTCCAGAGCAGGTTTAGTTGAGTTAGCTGGATATAAGCTGGCTACTCCTTCGGAACAAAATGGCAGCTCCCTTCCTCAGAGATTGATTGATTGATTGGAAACTTTATTAACAGATTGCAGAATGGGGTACAATACAGTACGGCTCAATACACACAATTGTTAAGGGGATGCAGACCCAGAGAAAGACTTTCGTCTTGTTTACATCAGGGTCCCCCATTTTCAATTCATAATGACATTTATGACATACACAACATACAGATATACAAATATATATCATGACATTTATGACATACATGACATACAGTACTGTTACATTTGTGACATATAAGATATGCAAATATACAGTACTGTTAAACAGAGATCCTAACAGAAAATATATATACGAGGGGGAGGAAACTGTACATTGGGAGGGGGTGGGTGGGTGGGAGGGGGTGTTTGGACATTTACGGGGGCCAGTTTCGAATTGCAGCCTCCCGTAGGTGCTCTTTGATCCCATTATACCATTCTGAATAATGTTTTCGCGAGATGATTTCCAGAATGTATTGATTTCATAGAATGTGTGAAATAGGCCTATAATTAAAAACAATTAAAATGCATTAAACTGGTAAAAGAAATGCTTTTGAAATGTAAAATAATAGACCTAAAATGCTGATAATAAATCATATTCAGCCTATGGATTTCCTACATACTGCACGACACCTGTTTGAGCTGCGGGATGAGGCGCGCTTGTTTCTGATGGAGAATGCGTCCCAGCTCGCTGCCCACCTCCGATGCCGACTAGATATCAATTGAGGGGGAATACGCACAGCTATACCTACCTATTTGAAAAAACATTATCTGCACTGACTTATATAAAAAATAAGTACAGATCACGTCTGAATGAATGTGGAGGATGATCTCCGAGTCACTGTCTCCAAAATTAAACCCAGACTGGACATATGCCCATCCATCTCATTAGTTTCAAGTTTCTTTATTAGTTGTCATACAGAAGTACAGAATACTTTTATACAAAATGCTTCTTTCTGTTAGGTGAGTTGAACATTATAGCCTTCTAAATGAAACACGCTATATGTATTCATTTTATGGTTGTTTGATTATTGTGTTATTTTGTGTAGTTATTGTGCGTGTTAAAAGCCTCCAATGCATATGTGTGCGTGTGAACGTTTGCATGTTTCAATAATAGTGGGGGTCGCGGTTCTCTGACACCGTTATTTCGGGGGGTCGTGGCCTGAAAACTTTAGGAACGATGTATTTATTATTACATGATACCTAAGCGCATACAGTACAGATATCCTCATAAGTATCTATTAATTCGTATCAATTAGATATACTCTTTGGGCTTGTTTTTGTATACTTATTCTGAAAGAGTTGAAATAATAATTTTCGCTAGCAAGATCTCATTCGATTATTCATTCCATTAAGCCTACTGCCAGCAGGCACATTTAAATAAATATAATCTGATTGATTGGGGTAATGAGGGACTTAAAATGTGCCTATAGATATGCATTTAACTTGTCGGTGAGGCTATTGAGCCGTACTGTATTGTACCCATTCTGCAATCTTGTTAATAAAGTTTTAAATCAATCAATCAATCAATGCCGTTAGAAAATCAGGATTTCTGCGATCGACATCTGCTGTCTTTTCAGGTGAGGCGGCCGCGCACACTTATCCTGAGTATCAAGTCTGGTTTGAATTAACGAGACTGAATCAGCGTACGAGGAACAGGGAAAGCCTGGATTCAAACATCGAGTTAATTGAATCTGGATAATGGGACTTTTGATCGACTTAGTTGAACCAGGTACGGGGAATAGGGCCCTGATGCTTAATGCGTATCATCAGTCAAAATAGTGAGTTACCATTTGTCTTAATTACATTACCCCCACTCTGTCTGCAGCAATGCCTCTCCGCTCATGGAACAGGCATGTCCTTATCAATAGTCTGAGAACGCTACGCAAAGTGGCCGACATGTTGCTGGCACAAACACAAACCAAACACAAACCGCTGTTTAAATTTTTTAGATAATGCTAAGCTAGTTGTATCCCAACGCAACAAACATTTCACGGTTTACACTCTCATGTTTCACAGCTTCCAGCACAGCTTTATTGTTCAATGGGACAAATAAACACTTTTGGTGGCCGTATTTGGTGTTATAAAACAAGGTGCACTGTAGAAAAGCCTATGCATATTGTTATTATTCCCCACATCCGACCTGCACATCTTTAGTTGTTTATGTTTATAATTATATTTTTTGGTGAGGCAGAAGATTTTATTTCAAGAACAGAAGTTGTGTTTTCCTGTTTGGAGATATTTTAAATAATTTCTGGAACATAAAATGAGCTCTCCAAGGTGCTGAACTATAAAATGTATCCCTTTGACTGACAAACCAAATAACACCCAATCCCACTTCATCTCTAGCTTCAATGATACAATTGCCATATTAAACATTAATAACGTGTTTACTTTGTTTATCCAGTTTTTTATGTTTTTTTATGTTTAATTTTTTTTATCACAAAGCATGGAGTTAAGGTAGCACTGTGTGTGTGTGTGTGTGTGTGTGTGTGGCGTGCGTGCGTGCGTGTGTGTGTGTGTGTGTTCAGGTATAGGTTGTGTGTAAAGGCCTCTGCATGCTACAGAGACTGCAACGCAACTGCAACACAACATCAGCACGACTTCAACGCAACATGTTGTAGAGGGTCTTGTAGAGTGTGTTGTGAGGATGTTGCGTACCTCTCCCCAAAATCTAATCTGAACAACCTTGCGTTGATGTTGCGTAGCAGTGATTGGTTGGTTAGCGAATGGGGGCGGGGCTGTCATAGAATAATATTAGAATACCATCCTCCATTGTTGTAGCCAGCCAGCTAGCGTTGATGCTATTCAGAATTTATTAACATAGCTACTACAACAACACAGTAACGTTAATATAATTACATGCATCATTGGGGCTAATCAAAAGGACTGGACACAGGGACAAGTTAAACAGCAATCAATTAATTTAATATAACAGGTAGTTCGGGCTGCATTTTCGTGCCTACAACCACAGCCACAGGGATATATCCGGCTTTGACGAGCTCTCTCTCTCCTGCCGATTAAATTCAGCAGCTCTTCTTCGACCTCGAGTGCCTGTAGCTGCCTGCATTTGCACAAAGGCGTCCATCCCTGCTGCTAGCTAACGTTAAAACTAACCTAAAGTTAGTTGTTCACCAATGATCTATTTTACAGACATCAACAAACACAGAAGTTACACAAGCAGAATACATCACAAATACTTTACATTAGTTTAGGTTCGTGTTAACGTTAGATATTGTACAAAATAAACGTATTTACGGTGCTTTTAGACGTCGCTCTTTTATTTTGAAACCCCCCGCCCGGAAGTAAAAATTATGCTTATTTTTCTGCTTGTTATCAATGGGTTGGTTGAGAATTGAAGTTTCATCTATCTAGGGAACCTAGCTACATCCGGGGTACAATGTTGCATAGGCTGCGTGTCGATGTTGCAGAAGCATAAAGGCAGAGTGTCTGCAACACTGTTGCATTGTCGATGTTGTGTTGCAGTTGCTTCGCAGTTTCTGTAGCATGCAGAGGCCTTAAGAGAGAGAAAGAGAGTGAATGTGCAAGGCTTGCCTCTGCGTTTGTGAAAACAAGATAAGTGGTCACTAGGTACTAAGGTACTTTGCACTTGACACTTGTCCTCCAACACCCTCGAACAGTGAACGCTCACCAGCACCACGTGACCATGTACAGTATGCAGGGCGACCATTTCACTCGCATTTGCCCCTAAAAAATGATTCGTGCGAAGTACCGGAAAAATCATTTAGGAGCCCAGTGTGCGAGTAAGAGCTTTGCGTGGTGGGCATGTCAACTCGCAATTGTCATTTCATAAAAGACACAATTTTAGAAGCTATGAGGCTTTTCCATGATTGATTGATTGATTGATTGATTGATTGAACATTTTATTAACCGATTGCAGAATGGGTACAATACAGTACAGCTCAATACACACAATTGTTAAGGGGATGCAGACCAGAGAAATACTTTCGTCTTGTTTCCATCAGGGTCCCCCATTCACTGCATGGTACTCTACTCGCTATTGGTACTGCGTTAGTTTTCCACTGCACTGACTGCAGGTAGTACCCCCCCCCCCCCCCCCCCCCCCCGTCAGTGTAGCTGGTCGTCACCTTCAACGCGACACACATCGAAGCTAGCTATGAAACCAGTGTCTTATTAGCTAATATATGCTAGCCGCAATGCTAACGGTTATAATGGGAAATCCCAGTCACATTAGCACATAACCTAACAAAATTAGCTATCTTTTTGTGAGACTAAACTCTTTGTTCTTGGTGGTAAATTGTGTTGCTGTTGGTTTTGTTTCATCAATAAATAAGGCAGAATACACTGTGAATGTATCTTTTTCTTGTTTATTGCCCTTTGTTCTAGCTGCAAACAAATAATGAATGCTAATGTTTAGTAGTCGCAAGGTGTTATGTCGTAGTAAGAAGAAGTAATGGACACTTTAGTACCAGCATCTGTATTTATTCACGTTCATGCCTAGAGCTAACTTGCTCAGTCCTTCACCTGAAGTGGTGTGTCACGCCGGGGCACATCACCCCGGTGTAACCCATGCTCTAGGTTAGAGCTCCGCCTACAGGCCTAATGGAGACACCACATATCCTTCTCAATAAGACAATACTTACATGGCTGGTTATAACAGTAACTTAGAATCCATTAAGGCTAAACAGTAAAGAACATTTCAAAGTGTGTAGGCTACTCTTACCTTTCTTAAGTTATAACTAAGATAGAGTCCATTAAAGCTAAACAGTAAAAAGAACATTTACTCTACTGTTCTTATTCCTGCCTATGAAAACAGAATAAACATTTGTATACATATTTCAATTCTATGCATTACTAGCATTCAAATCTGCCACAATTATAATTAACCAGAACTGTTAACTCTTTCACCTTTCAGCATTACTAATATCAATATTACATAACACTTTTCTCAGTGGCTCATCACAAAGTCCTGAGTCCACACAGGTGCTCGTCTCGACCTGGCCTGTCTTACAGGTTCTGTGTGTGTGTCAGAAGGTGACACTGTTGTAATGTCACCGTCCAAAGGCGACCCCTCGCCGTCCCCCTCTCCTCTCCAAAGAGAGACCGGAGCCAGATGGGACGCATTCCAACAGCGTCCATCAGCCAGCATGTAGGTGTGCGGCCCTTTCTGTCCCACCACCTTGAGTGGCTTGGAGAACTTGCACTGAGTCTTAGGAAGAATGCCAGGTTTCTTAACCCGAACGTATGAGCCACAGGGGAATGACACACTCTTCGCACCTCGCCTTTGATCCGTGTACGCCTTGCTTCTGTCCTGTTGCACTGCCACTCTGGCGGCTATGTCCTCCGACGAGTGTGGTGTGGCTTGTGGAATCTGAAATCCAGCCACATGGAGTTTGGTGCGCATAGGCTTACCATGCAACAGTTCTGCTGGCGAGTGCTGTGTCGCAGAGTGAGGAGTAGACCGGTAGGCCTGTAAGAAGTCTGTTGTAAACTCCTTCCATTGCTTGCCTTCCAGCGAGGCCGTCTGCAAACTGTCTTTCAAACTGCGGTTAAAGCGTTCTATTTCCCCATTTGCCCGAGGATAATACACAGATGACTTCCTGTGCACTATGCCCCTGTCTTGGAGAAATGCCTCAAACTCCCGAGACACAAACTGAGAGCCGTTGTCAGAGACGAGCTCTTTCAGATTGCCCTCTCTGCTGAAAACTGTAGATAGGAATATTGTCACAGTCCGTGATGTAACCTGTGGCACAAAAGCTATCTCAGGCCACTTACTGTAGTAGTCTATTAGTGTGATTGCAAAGCGACAGTCCAGGGGCGCTCTATCAAAGGGCCCCACCACGTCAATTGCCAGCTTCTCCCAAGCCCCAGTAGGATAGGGCACAGGCTGCAGTGGAGAGGTGCGTGTGACTGCCGACTTGTCATGTGACTGGCATGTGTTGCATGCTTTGATAGCCGACTCAACCTGGGCATCCATGCCAGGCCACCAGTATACTTCTCTGAGTCTCTGTTTTGTCCTCACGATTCCCTGGTGAGTGTCGTGAGCCAGGGAGATCAGTTTGGGCTGTAGACTCTCTGGGACGAGCAGTCTATATGGGCCTCGCACGACACAGTCATCGTGTAGAGAGAGTTCGTTCTGTAGTTTGAAGAACCTCCGTAGGTCCGGGTCTAGATCCTTTTCTGATTTAGGCCATCTGGAGGTGAGTATCTCACGTAGTTTCAGTTGCACCGGGCAGGCAGTGCATGCAGCTTTGAACTCCGCCGCCGTGATAGCTGAGAAATCAGAGACAAAGGCTACCACTTCCACGTCCTCCTCCTAGCTAGGTTCTGAGCCGGGCAGTGGGAGACGGGACAGGCAGTCCGCAGTAACGTTTTCTCTGCCGGGCTTGTACTGAATGTCATAGCAGAATGACATTAGCCTAGCGGACCACCTGGCCACGCGCATGCCCACTCTACCTTGACCTTTTGAAGAGAGCAGTGTGGTCAGGGGACTGTGGTCTGTCCGTAGTGTGAAGTGTCTTCCCCACAGGTATGTCCTCCACCTTTCCGTTGCCCACACACAGCCCAGCGCCTCTTTTTCCACAGTAGAATATTTCCTCTCTGCCTGGGACAGCGTGCGGGAGGCGAACGCCACAGTCCTTTCTGAGGCGTCCGGATGCATCTGGGTGAGGACGGCGCCCAGACCGTAGTCCGATGCGTCTGTAGTGACGACCGTGGGCAGCTCAGGGTCAAAGAGTGAGAGTGCAGGGCTATCAACTATGAGTCCTTTAACTGCCTCAAAACTCTGCTGAGCCTCAGGAGTCCAGTCGAATGTTGCTGACCCTCGGAGCAGCGCTCGCAGCGGCTCCACGACAACGGCGTAGTCTGGGATGAATTTTGCATACCACCCTGTTAGCCCCAGGAATGACCTCAGCCTGATGAGATCTGTAGGTGGGGGCAGCTCAGACACAGCAGCAGCGTGAGATGCGTCAGGTTGTAGTCCTTTTGCTGACACTGTGTGCCCCAGGAAAGTCAGCTCCGTTTTCCTGACGTGACACTTGGAGTAGTTGAGCTTGAGCCCCGCGTCGTCTATGCGTCGCAGCACCGCCGTCAGGTTCCTGTCGTGCTCCTCCACTGATGTACCTGTGACAATGATGTCATCGAGATAGCACTGGACCCCCGACAGCCCTTTGAGGATTATTGACATCATCCGTTGGAAACAGCTGGGTGCCGATGCCAGTCCGTACGGCACTCTCTTAAAGCGAAACAGTCCATCATGAGTAATGAATGTCGTCAAGCTACGGCTGTCCTCGTGTAGTGTAACCTGGTGATAAGCACTCTGGAGGTCTAATGTCGAAAACAGTGTCGCGCCCCTCAATTCTGTAAACAGTTCCTCCATGTGGGGTAGTGGAAACCCATCTATGACTACTGCCTTATTTGGCTCCCTCAGGTCCACACAGAGGCGTAATTCTGCGTTTTTCTTTGTAGTAACGACTATGGGTGAGATCCACTCAGATGCCTCTACAGGCTCGATTATGTCCTGCTCTACCAGTCTCTTTATCTCCTGGGATACAGCTGCTCTAACTGAGAATGGCAATCTACGTAGTCGTTGTTGTACCGGTCTGACTTCTGGACGTATTTTCACCTTATGTGTGAATGCCTTTGCACACCCAAGTGTATTTTTCTCAACACTGGTCGCAACTGAATTTGTCTGGTTGTACTGAGCTGACGTGACCTTGCCGTCTAGTATCTGCATCTGTAACGCAGTAAACAGGTCCCTCCCTAACACTGGAGACCCATTCTGCACAATGTAAATTTCTGCGTCAGTGCAGCGGTCACCAAAAGCTACACTAGCCTTCAAGCATCCATGAACGGGGATTGCATTACCTCCATAGCTGACTAGACTTAGCTTTGGTGTTGTAAGAGATGCATTGGGGAATAATTGCATGTAACTCGCTCTGGGCAAAATAGACACAGCTGAACCTGTATCTAGCATGAGCTCAATGTCCTGACCGTCTCGTTCATCTGTGCTAACCTGCACTGTACACACTATCTTTTCAACCGAACGTGCACCCTCTACCATGCACAATACAGTCACTTCAGGTACAATCTCCGACTCGGTTACCTCACCCACTCTGTTAGAGCCCCGACACACTTTTGAAAAATGTCCCTTCTTTTTACACGTGTTGCACAGTGCATCCCTAGCAGGGCATCCATCAAAGCTGGCGATGTGTTGAGGAGAGCCACATCTGTAACATGTCTTCCCCTGCATAGATTGTGTAGGCAAGGGTTGCGGTGACGCATTGAAATTACCCCGCTGTGACTTGTACTGTCGCGAGCGTGAAAACTGGACCGCCTCCACCGTGCTCTCCGGCTGTCCCTGAAGCATGGCTTTTGCCTCCGACAACGCGTTTTCAATCTGAGCAGCGATCATTACAGCCTTGGTCAGTGTCAGTGGAACTTCCAGTAGTAATCGCTCCCTGATGCGTGCTGAGTTGGTCTTTTCGACCAGCTGGTCCCGGATCATTTCCTCTTCCATCCCCCCGAACTCACAAGTTGTAGCTAGCTCCTTCAGGGAGGCAACGTACTGGTCCGTGCTCTCGCCATTGCGTTGGCTACGTTGACAAACGGTAGCGCTCCGCCACTACATTAACTTTCCGTGTAAAGAACTTTCTAATAACTGATAAAGCTGTGGCGTACTTATCATCTGCCACCGTCATTGTATAGAAAAGTCTTTGTCCTTCCACTCCCAAACAATGGACGAGCAGGGCACGCTTGCGCGCGTCAGGTAGCTCCTTCTCGGACATGGCTAGTAGGTAATTTTCGAACGAGCGGATCCATGCCGTGAATGCCGGCTCTCCGCCGTTTTGAAGAAAAGGTGCCGGTTGGCTTAGGTTCAACATCGACATCGTCGTCGCCAATATGTTATGTCGTAGTAAGAAGAAGTAATGGACACTTTAGTACCAGCATCTGTATTTATTCACGTTCATGCCTAGAGCTAACTTGCTCAGTCCTTCACCTGAAGTGGTGTGTCACGCCGGGGCACATCACCCCGGTGTAACCCATGCTCTAGGTTAGAGCTCCGCCTACAGGCCTAATGGAGACACCACACAAGGCTATTTAAAGATGGCAGGTTTGTGTTTTGTTGCAGGAAGTCCCCTGTGTAGCGCAATGATAACGTAGTGACGATTCTCTCTTCTGACGATTCTCTCTTTTGGTACCTCTTCTACCCGCTGCTAACAATCCTGATTCCTGAACCTATTTCATTCAAAAGGAAGATATTGATGGACATTAGCTATATTATATAGCTCAGCAGCTGTAACAGAATCATTTTATTATTTTGATTATTTACGTTTCAACAGCGTCAAAATATTAATTTAAATTATAATTAATTAAAGAATTGTATAAAGAATGTTCCATGTTCTGTCCAGTGTTATCCTTTCCGCCACCCGAAAATAATCCAATCCAGGAGTGAGTTTATGTCACAGGTTGGAAAAACCAAGTGATGGTTATTTTCAAGTCCCTGAAAAGCAACACCACAAGCCACGACTTTATCAAGATGTTTAAATTTCTTGACACATAATTAAAACAACATAAAAACGATGATAAAACTGCAATACTAAACCACTACAATGTAACACTCAGTCCGTTCATTATAACAGCCAGGACCCAGGGGAGAGACGTCCAGCTAGAGAGGGGAGAGCTAAAGAGGGGAGAGGCGCCTAGTTAGAGGGGGGAGAGACGTCCAGCTAGAGAGGGGAGATACGTCCAGCTAGAGAGGGGAGAGGCGCCCGGCTAGAGAGGGGAGAGGCGTCCAGCTAGAGAGGGGAGAGGCGTCCAGCTAGAGAGGGGAGAGGCGTCCAGCTAGAGAGGGGAGAGGCGTCCAGCTAGAGAGGGGAGAGACGTCCAGCTAGAGAGGGGAGATACGTCCAGCTAGAGAGAGGAGAGGCGCCCAGCTAGAGAGGGGAGAGGCGTCCAGCTAGAGAGGGGAGAGGCGTCCAGCTAGAGAGGGGAGAGACGCCCAGCTAGAGACGGGAGAGGCGCCTAGTTAGAGGGGGGAGAGGCGCCCGGCTAGAGAGGGGAGAGCTAAAGAGGGGAGAGGCGCCTAGTTAGAGGGGGGAGAGGCGCCCGGCTAGAGAGGGGAGAGACGTCCAGCTAGAGAGGGGAGAGACGTCCAGCTAGAGAGGGGAGAGGCGCCCGGCTAGAGAGGGGAGAGACGTCCAGCTAGAGAGGGGAGCTACGTCCAGCTAGAGAGGGGAGAGGCGTCCAGCTAGAGAGGGGAGAGACGTCCAGCTAGAGAGGGGAGATACGTCCAGCTAGAGAGAGGAGAGGCGCCCAGCTAGAGAGGGGAGAGGCGTCCAGCTAGAGAGGGGAGAGGCGTCCAGCTAGAGAGGGGAGAGACGCCCAGCTAGAGACGGGAGAGGCGCCTAGTTAGAGGGGGGAGAGGCGCCCGGCTAGAGAGGGGAGAGCTAAAGAGGGGAGAGGCGCCTAGTTAGAGGGGGGAGAGGCGCCCGGCTAGAGAGGGGAGATACGTCCAGCTAGAGAGGGGAGAGGCGCCCGGCTAGAGAGGGGAGAGGCGTCCAGCTAGAGAGGGGAGAGGCGCCCAGCTAGAGAGGTGAGCGACGCCCGGCTAGAGAGGGGAGAGGCGTCCAGCTAGAGAGGGGAGAGGCGTCCAGCTAGAGAGGGGAGAGACGCCCGGCTAGAGAGGGGAGAGGCGCCCGGCTAGAGAGGCGAGAGGCGCCCGGCTAGAGAGGGGAGAGACGCCCAGCTAGAGAGGGGAGAGACGCCCGGCTAGAGAGGGGAGAGGCGCCCAGCTAGAGAGGGGAGAGGCGCCCAGCTAGAGAGGGGAGAGGCGTCCAGCTAGAGAGGGGAGAGACGTCCAGCTAGAGAGGGGAGAGGCGTCCAGCTAGAGAGGGGAGAGACGTCCAGCTAGAGAGGGGAGATACGTCCAGCTAGAGAGGGGAGAGGCGCCCGGCTAGAGAGGTGAGCGACGCCCGGCTAGAGAGGGGAGAGACGCCCGGCTAGAGAGGGGAGAGACGCCCGGCTAGAGAGGGGAGAGGCGTCCAGCTAGAGAGGTGAGCGACGCCCGGCTAGAGAGGGGAGAGACGTCCAGCTAGAGAGGGGAGAGGAGGGGAGAGGCACCCGGCTAGAGAGGGGAGAGGCGTCCAGCTAGAGAGGTGAGCGACGCCCGGCTAGAGAGGGGAGAGGCACCCGGCTAGAGAGGGGAGAGGAGGGGAGAGGCACCCGGCTAGAGAGGGGAGAGGAGGGGAGAGGCGCCCGGCTAGAGAGGGGATGGGGGCTGAGAGAGGGAGGGCCATCGAGGGAGAGAGAAATGAATATGGAGCGGGTTATCATTTGGGGGAAACTCAGCCGATTCCTAATCACCTCTTCTCATTCGTTACAGTAAGTTTCATCGCCCAGGGCGTACGGCACACATTCACTCGCCTTCTCCTCCTGTCTCAAGGATACCTTCTCCTGCCTCAGGGATACCTTCTCCTGCCTCAGGGATACCTTCTCCTGCCTCAGGGATACCTTCTCCTCCAGCCTCAGGGATACCTTCTCCTGCCTCAGGGATACCTTCTCCTCCTGCCTCATGGATACCTTCTCCTCCTGTCTCAGGGATACCTTCTCCTCCAGCCTCAGGGATACTTTCTCCTCCTGCCTCAGGGATACCTTCTCCTCCTGTCTCAGGGATACCTTCTCCTGCCTCAGGGATACCTTCTCCTCCTGTCTCAGGGATACCTTCTCCTCCTGTCTCAGGGATACATTCTCCTCCTGTCTCAGGGATACCTTCTCCTGCTGTCTCAGGGATACCTTCTCCTGCCTCAGGGATACCTTCTCCTCCTGCCTCAGGGATACCTTCTCCTCCAGCCTCAGGGATACTTTCTCCTCCTGCCTCAGGGATACCTTCTCCTCCTGTCTCAGGGATACCTTCTCCTGCCTCAGGGATACCTTCTCCTCCTGTCTCAGGGATACCTTCTCCTCCTGTCTCAGGGATACATTCTCCTCCTGTCTCAGGGATACCTTCTCCTGCCTCAGGGATACCTTCTCCTGCCTCAGGGATACCTTCTCCTGTCTCAGAGATACATTCTCCTCCTGTCTCAGGGATACCTTCTCCTCCTGTCTCAGGGATACCTTCTCCTGCCTCAGGGATACCTTCTCCTGTCTCAGGGATACCTTCTCCTCCTGTCTCATGGATACCTTCTCCTCCTGTCTCAGGGATACATTCTCCTCCTGTCTCATGGATACCTTCTCCTCCTGTCTCAGGGATACCTTCTCCTGCCTCAGGGATACCTTCTCCTGCCTCAGGGATACCTTCTCCTCCTGTCTCAGGGATACCTTCTCCTCCTGCCTCATGGATACCTTCTCCTCCCGCCTCATGGATACCTTCTCCTCCAGCCTCATGGATACCTTCTCCTCCTGCCTCAGGGATATCTTCTCCTGTCTCAGGGATACCTTCTCCTCCCGCCTCATGGATACCTTCTCCTCCTGCCTCAGGGATACCTTCTCCTGCCTCAGGGATACCTTCTCCTCCTGCCTCAGGGATACCTTCTCCTCCTGCCTCAGGGATACCTTCTCCTCCCACCTCAGGGATACCTTCTCCTCCCGCCTCAGGGATACCTTCTTCTCCTGCCTCAGGGATACCTTCTCCTCCTGCCTCAGGGATACCTTCTCCTCCCACCTCAGGGATACCTTCTCCTCCTGTCTCAGGGATACCTTCTCCTCCTGCCTCAGGGATACTTTCTCCTCCTGCCTCAGGGATACCTTCTCCTGCCTCAGGGATACCTTCTCCTCCTGCCTCAGGGATACCTTCTCCTCCTGCCTCATGGATACCTTCTCCTCCCGCCTCATGGATACCTTCTCCTCCCGCCTCAGGGATACCTTCTCCTCCCGCTTCATGGATACCTTCTCCTCCTGCCTCAGGGATACCTTCTCCTCCTGCCTCAGGGATACTTTCTCCTGTCTCAGGGATACCTTCTCCTCCTGCCTCAGGGGTACCTTCTCCTCCCGCCTCATGGATACATGTACCTTCTCCTCCTGCCTCATGGATACCTTCTCCTCCCGCCTCATGGATACATGTACCTTCTCCTCCCGCCTCATGGATACCTTCTCCTGCCTCAGGGGTACCTTCTCCTCCCGCCTCATGGATACCCCCGACTCCAGGAATCTCTTCCGGCAGCCAGCTCATTAGGCAAGGCACACAAGCAGCAGGTCAATACAGTTAATACGAGTCTCCAACACACTCTTACTCGTCGCAGGCGACAGGTGAAAGGCACAGCGTGCCTCTCTGCGGGAATCTCCCTCCCGCATGGAAGCGCCATTCTAGCTCACGTCCGCCAAGGCTCGGGTCCCCTGGAGGGACTGCCACATCCACTGCTTTATTCAAGGCTAAACGAGATGCGGGCGCCAATCAAGGGGGGGATTACCTCATCGCCCCGCTGTCAGTCAGGCATCATCTCTGATTAGTTCAATGAGAGGAATAAAGAAGGGAGAAGGGGAGGATGCAGGGCAATGCAGGAAACCAAAACATCAAAGAAACACAGCATGCAAGATATAATTAATAAAGTACCCACCCTATTGCCTCCATTAGTCGGGTCTAATTTACCATTTAAATGTCATCAGTCCTTCAGTTTCACACTGTCACACCATAACCTGTGACAAAATAGTCAAAATAAAGACATAACAAATGATCTTCAATCCAATAAATTGTCACATTTGTCATTTATACATGAAAGCAAAATTATATGAAATAAATGGCCTAAATAGAATATGGCCAACTTTTAACCAACATCATGATTTGTAGTTTTTAGCTTCCATTCCAGTCACCCTTGCATACAACTCTTGGGTATACACCAGTATCTCTGCAGCAACACCCTGCATAACATCATCTGCTTAGCAGCAGACTCGTTCTACTCCACAGATCTCTCTCTCAGACCTGTCAAATTGACAACATCTTGTTCGTGTTTAGAATCATAGCTTTGGTTTAAAAACCATTTATGGTGATCTGATGTTAAGTTAGGACTGTCTTGCTTTCTATCATTCTCTTTCTAAAGTGGACTTATTAACCAGCCATGATAAACTCTGCAAGGTTTAAAATATGTTAGTAATTTGTGTTAACATTTTTAAATGTTCATGTGTTGACATCATGGTTCTTTTGGCTATGTGTAATGTGTCTTTGTTGTTGCAAAGTATATCTAGCGCAAGGATTCATAGCTCAAACCGAAACAGGTCAGGAGTGGTTATTGACCAAATGTGTTGTTATGCTTGACAGAAATTGTAATATCGATTTGGGTTATTATTATCCCTGTGATAAAAACTCAACCTAAATGACTACACTAGCCTATGACTTTGCTGCTAGGTAACATTATAACTTTATATTATTATAAATTATTATTATTATTATTATTAACATTATAACTTTAGAAATGTTAGTGTCTCAGTATAAAAAAGGTTTGCAATTGTGATTCACTAATGACGCATCCGTTTCAACAAAAGTAGGATAAATCCAATGTATGCAACAGCTTAAATGTATGTTTTTTGTAAAATTTTGGTGGAGTGTCTGATTGTTAAACTGACAACCATCGTGTCTGTTGTCCCTATAGCCATTAATTTTGTATTGATTTGGAGCAGTGGAAATAGTAAAATTTTTGGAACAGTGTGTGTTTTGCGAAAACCAAATAGGCTGACATGTACGTATCACTACATATGTACAAAATATACATATCAGTACAGAAATAAGTAAGTCCTGTACGTCCTCCCTTCTACCACTCTGTTTGGAGTCTGCATCAGAAAACACTCTGTTTGGAGGGCCACATGACCACTACCCCTCGATCCACAAAACGCTATGTGGCCACGTGTAAAACAGAGGGGTAGGGCCAGGGGGGGGGATTAGGATTGGGCCTTGGTGTGGTGATGACCATTTTGTTTATTGGCCCAGGCTTCACTCCCTGACGTCATTATCTATATATATTCCGATATAATTCTGGAAGTGGGTGTGGTTTATACCAGATTTTTTTTTTTTTGGTAACAAGGTTGGTGGAGGTTCTCGGTGTTCCAGAATTATTTTGCGACAATGACCGAGTATAGCTATACATTATCCCGCTTATTACAGGGCTAATGTAGTAAATTCCCAAACATAGACTCATGATTAACTAATGTGTGGAAATATTTAGGCCTCAAAACAATAATTCATAGATTTGTGTGTGTGTGGTTACATAAACTGATTGTGCAAATGCCCTCCTGGGGTGACAATGGCATAGTGGCAGCTGGGGTAAGACTCCTTCCCTTTAGGGGGTAGATCAAACAAAGACAAAAGGTCACATAGACATGTTATCTCGCTGGAGTATCCTGTCACACACACAGACACTCACATACTCACACACACATACACTCACACACACATTTTCACATACACATCCACACACACACACACAATGATGAGGTTAAAAGGAAACAACTGTTACATCAAAGCGCCCATGAAGTGTTATCAGCTGCTTACGGCCTGGGGACACAGACAGACACACATACATACTCACACACACACATTTTCGAATACACATCCACACACACACACTCACACACACAGAGACACACACAGAGACACACACAGAGACACACACAGAGACACACACTCACACACACATAGTCACACACACACACACCCACACATTCACACACACACACACACACACACTCACACAGAAGATCTCCAAACTAACTATTTCCTGGTATATTGTTAAAATAGTAATTTGAATCATGGAAGTAAGGTAAAATATAATTAGGTTTGGTCATACTAAAATGTCTACAATTAGTTAATGTGTCTGTGCTATTTTCATTTAGATTCAATATGATAAATCAATGTTCTATGTATTGAAATGTATTCTATTAAGCTAACAGAATGATTAGATTTGTTAGATATATGTTCTGAAAGTCAAACAGACTTAGTAATAAAGAAATATATCTGTGTTTAGGTAATCAATATATCTTGAGGTACATCAAAGTACTAACAAGTCAAGTAATGTGTTTAAGTAAAAGATATAAGGAAATGAAAATGATGCAATGTTTAAACTTTGATAAAGGTAGATGGTTAAGGCCAGCCTCTGTTTGCATTTATGTGAAAAGGGTTTGGCCTATAAGCCAAACCCCTATTTTCAAAATGCCAGCTTAGCCGGCTTGTGATTGGAGCAATTAATGTGATGATGTCATCAACTCCGAGACACGGCCTGGGCTATAATAATGGGTGTGTGATGGTGGGAGAGGGACTCAGGAGGAAACAACCAAAGGACACCACAACCAAACAACACTCTGAACCAACCAACACCACAAGGACAAGACCTCTCTCACCATCTCCACCATCAACCCCAAGGAGGCCAAGGCAGAACGAGAACAAAAGGACTTTTTGGAGGGAAAAACAGACTGCTTTGTTTTGTCAGCCAAGACAACACAAAGACCAGCAACAACTTATCAATTATCATTCTTTATACTGTAATATTAGGCTGGTTGTATCATCTTACGGCATAGTGTTTGTGATCAACAACCATAGCATCTTCTTATTGTAATTTGTATACATTCTTAAACTTTGATTAAACAACTGTTAAACTATCTTTCCTCCTAAATTCCTTCTGCCTTTCGGCCTGCTCAGTCAGTTTGAAGAGAAGTGATTCCCAGCTTTAAGGTATTTAATCACAACGCAGAGTACTAAGGCAACCCGGTTCTGAAGCAGAGCAGAACCGAAACAGCTTGGGAATCCACTTCATTTTTGGTGCCGGACTTCAGTGAATCTAGTGCTCGTTTTATCACACAACAAAGGAAAAATTTTTTCTACACGCCGGTCGACGAGGAGAACAACTGGTCGATCGTCTTCAAAGTGACTAGGAACAGTTACTAAGAGGTGAGTGTGATAATGTGTGGGCGCTCTATTCGAACCGCGGAGGGGGTTGCTAAGAATTTAACCTCATGTAATCATGATGTAAGGGACAATTAGATTGAGTATTCTGGCTGGGGAGGGCGGCTCTGTAATCACCGGCGTAGTATATTTTATAGTAAAAATGTTAGCACTATGAACGGGGCGCCGTTGCCAGTCGGAACAAGTAAG